>NW_022744966.1:2301273-2341514 GCF_011630105.1 Anneissia japonica
ATTCAACATAGTGCTTGATTGTTTTATTGAATGATCAATAATAAACAAGTATCTATGGAAGTTGTGTTGGAATAAAACCCACAATCTAGGTATTTAAGAAGGTAAAAATGTCCTATAAAAACAAATTTGTGCAGGGCCTAGAGTGGGATCAGAATGCTTAGAAGCTGCCAACTGTAGGCCTAGGCCCCCTCAGACTTAGCTGCGTAAGCCTGTAGGCCTAGCCTAGGTCTAGTTTGTGCCAGTGTAAGTAGTACCAGTGCAATTATATAGGAATTTTGGTCAACCCCGAATTTACGAACGACTCTGGGCCGTGCCGTACGTAAATGAGGGGTTCTACTGTACATGTTACGTGTGAAGAGGGGCGATACTTGGGTTTAGTGTGATGTGCTGAAACGGTATGTTTTATGTGATTTGTTCGAGTGTATTATTTGCTGTTGCCTTGAAATTGATAGTGGTGGCTTGATGTATGCATTTGATTCTGATAAATCCATCAATCAATCAAATAAACTTCCACAACCATAAAAAATATACATGAGAAAAGTATTCAGACAAGAAACAATAAGTTGAAGGGAATGAGACTACATAAGTTAATTTTATTTTTATTATTTATTTAGGCACACAATACATGTGCCAAGGATTGTCAATAGCGAATATATCACTGTCCTACTTGTAGGTGACAATCCCTTACACAAGACAAACATACACGTACGATGCTTTACACAAACTAAATCTCAATATGAGATAAATCTCAATATGAGATTTAGGGAGTGGAGTTGTTTTGGTCATGAGAAAAAATCCTGCAACACGGACAGGAGTTGAACCCAGGACCCTGGGATTGGAAGGCAAGCATCTTAACCACCAAGCTTTTCAACTCCACTCCAAGGAACAGAGTTAAAAAAATGAAGTATGCATGATAAGAATAATTAATTTAAAAAAAGTCATAACACTACTTCAGATTATATAAAAACAAAATATAAAAAGTCCAGGTACAGTATAATGAATATTATTAAGAATAATTGATACAGTAGATGGTTCTTAAATTTAATTATAAGAGTATTATATTACAATTATTTGAATAAAATCTTGTGTTGTGATGAAGAAGTTCAGTAGCTTTTGTGTATAGGTTAGGTATATGAGATGGTAAATTTTTGATTGATAAACAAAACAGACGCCAGTTTGGAATTTATTAGGTCATACCGGTATATATTAAGAATAATAAAATTATAAAAAATGTTTAGTGACAAAAATGATTTATGTTAGAACAAATTGCCGTTGCCCAAGCAGAATGAACATTAAAAATTAATGTTGGTCAGTTCAATTGTTTGTTTTTAAAATTAAGACCATAATCCTAGGCTTAATTCTGGTCAACCATCGGTTGCCCCATGCATATTGTTTAGGTGGGGGGAAGGGGTGTAGGAATGTATATATTGTATGACTTGGACAGCACTTTCTTTGCTAAGTGTTATTGAATGCTCTTCTGTATTATAATGTAATTTGTGACTTTCATACAGTAAAGTTAATTTAAATTGTATGCTTTAGGTTGACACCTCAAAAGGAACTGTTGGATTTGGTTCAGGGCTTCATGGATGGGCCTTTACACTCAAACAGTTTGCAGAGATATACAGCTCCAAGTTCAAGATTGAACCTGCCAAGTTGATGAAACGTCTCTGGGGTGACCAGTTCTTCAACCCCAAACTAAAGAAATGGGCCAAGGTGGCTGGAGATGGCTACGTTCGTGGTTTCAATCAGTTTGTCTTGGACCCTATCTACAAGGTTGGTACTAAAACATGTTTGCGTACCCAGTATGGAAAATAAAATCCCCTCTTAATTATATTAAGTATTAAAAATTTATCTGAGATATTCTTGAAGGCTAATAAGGGATTACTATTGGTTAAAGCGGGACAGCCTTGCAAGTTAAAAAGAATTATGAAATTAATTTTTGTTTTTAGATGTTTGACGCCATCATGAACTTCAAGAAGGATGTTACACAGCAATTGATGGAGAAGCTTAATATCAAATTGACAAGTGAAGAAAAAGATCTTGAAGGCAAGCCTCTACTTAAGGTGAGAAAAAAAAAAGGTTCTGCTTATTTAGAGTCTCATTTGTTGCTGTACAGTAACCTTCCATTAATGCTTCTGATTCAGAATGTAGGGACTCATACCCTTTTTGTTTGCGCAGGTTGTGATGCGCAAGTGGCTTCCAGCTGGTGATGCCCTACTCCAGATGATAACAATACATCTACCATCACCTGTCACCGCTCAAAAATACCGAATGGAACTACTCTACGAAGGACCCCATGACGACCCCGCTGCTCTTGGTATCAAGAACTGCAACCCTGATGCACCTCTGATGATGTACATCTCCAAGATGGTGCCAACTTCTGACAGAGGACGATTCTATGCATTTGGCAGAGTCTTCTCTGGTACTGTTGCCACTGGTCAAAAGTGTAGGCTTATGGGGCCCAACTTTGTACAAGGCAAGAAGGAAGATCTCTATGTGAAACCAATTCAGAGGTAGAGAACATACTCGTGTCTTAAACCACACACCTTAATCCACATACTTAAAAGCCCCATTCCCAACAAAATTACGCTATAATAATTTTCAGGAAAAATGCATATAGCTTAGCAGTGTTGCAAGGCCTAGCCTAGCAGTGTTGCTAGGCTACTGTTTCAGACGCCTACTGTATTTCTTCACCAGTAGATTAGACCTATCGCAAAATGAAACCTAGAAAATTCATCCTTGTTTAAAATCAAATTTGAGTCTTATTTTGCATTTTTTTCATGTTTAGGAATGTCTAAATTCAGTTAAACTAGCAATTCTGTACTATATTTATAAATCTTTCTAACATATAAAAACAGATTTTTCTTAAAAATTGAGATTTTGCTGGGAATGGGGCTTTAAGCTACACCCATAACACCCATCACACTTTGTAATGTGTAATGTGCTCATAATATTTGGACAGTTGTCACATCTAGATTTTCATTGAATCACACAATTGAGAACTTTGCAGTTATTCAACTTGGAAAAAAATCATAGTTGTTTTCTTCGTTTTAAAAATTACTAATAAATAATGTAATGTCTTGTTTAGACCCTTCGATTGGCTAGTAATTGAAGGATCTTATATTGAATTTTATAGGGTTTATTCCCATATTTCCTCAGACTAAAGGAATGATACTTTAAATCCATGAACAATTAGTTGATGACTAATTTAATATACAGTGACAGGGACAATATAGTTTATTTCAGTGTTGTTTTATGTCAGGAAGTTCCATAGGAGTGATGTCTTACTCTACCTGACGTATTATCGCACTTACTGAGTATTCACTAATACTCAGTAAATTCCCAAATACTTACAGAATATAATAGTTTATCTTTTGTGATGTTTATAGGACTGTACTGATGATGGGACGTTACATCGAGCCGATTGAGGATGTACCGTGCGGTAACATTGTTGGTCTTGTTGGTGTTGATCAGTACCTTGTCAAGACCGGAACCATTACAACCTACGAAAAGGCTCATAATTTGAAGGCAAGTTGAGTGAATAGAACTGTGTACAATTGGTTCTGTTGAGGCTTTAGATTTATAACAGTTTACGGAAAATTGCATGTTTTAAACGAGTTAAGCCTATGAAGGAGTATTACAATTGATGTTTGTAAAAGAACGCATGTTGTTTAATTCACTTTAAAGATGTATTTTCATCTGCAGGTTATGAAATTCAGTGTCAGTCCTGTTGTGCGTGTTGCTGTTGAGGTCAAGAACCCATCTGATCTACCAAAACTTGTGGAAGGTTTGAAAAGATTATCTAAGTCTGACCCTATGGTCCAGTGCACTATTGAAGAATCTGGTGAACATATTGTTGCCGGTGCCGGAGAACTCCATCTGGAAATCTGCCTAAAAGATCTGGAAGAAGATCATGCCTGCATTCCCCTGAAAAAGTCGGACCCTGTGGTCTCGTACAGAGAAACTGTTGAGAACGAATCGGACAGGATGTGTTTGTCCAAGTCTCCAAATAAGCACAATCGTCTATTCATGAAATGTACAAATATGCCTGATGGTTTGCCAGAGGCCATTGATAACGTAAGACAAAGTTGATGTACTTACAGTACTTAGCCTGGATGAACTAATTAATGGCCTACTCTCTCTCAAGTACGAACATCCCTCATAAATAAAGTGAGCAGTAGCCACTGGCACTATACTTGAACATCCCAGAAACCCTTAATACTTCCTTATTTGAAAACATAATCTTCCTGAAATCCTGAATAGGCAATTAGGGTTTATCCAAGTATCTCGCTCATAGTCTACCAACATCATTATTGATTTGTGTAATCTTTTCATAAGTAAAATATTGTAAAAATTGAAAAAGATGTACAAGTCCTGTTTTATACATAAATGTACAGATTTGCTACTGGATATTGAAGTAGTAAAACTTCATTTATTCACAAAGCACAAATCAAGAAATACAATGCTGTTTTTCATTATGGCCGTCAGATACCTTATTTACAATTAATAAATTACACATATTGTGAAACTTTGTTGTGCTGAAACCAATGTTGTTTTCAAATTGGCAGGAGTACTTTAAAATTTATAAAATCTTCATCTGATTTTTACGTATGGTACAGTAGTTTGGTGACTTCTTATAAAACTAAAAGTATATATGTATGTATATACACATACACTCCAATCTGCCATACTTTATATTTTTGCATTTATTCTTGCATTTATTCCTTTAGGGTGATGTCACTCCAAGAAATGATCCAAAGACCAGAGCTAGGTACCTCGCAGATAACTTTGGTTATGACCCAACTGAAGCACGTAAAATCTGGGCATTTGGACCTGAAGGAACTGGTCCAAACTTAGTAGTCGATGTCACAAAGGGAGTGCAATACCTCAATGAGATAAAAGACAGTGTTGTCGCTGGATTCAACTGGGCAACAAAAGAGGTAAGTAGTTTTACATGTTATAGTTCTTTTTAGCCTCTTGGCCCACTGTTGCTTACCATAGCAAGGCTTTTGATTTTACATTGCTTATTTCTCATGTTCATACATGATGCTTTATCCTTACCACAATGTACAGGTAGCTGTACCTTCTGTACCATAATGTAGAGGTAGCTGTACCTTGATATACAGGTACCTGTACATACATGGTGCTTTTTCTGTACCATGGTGTACAGGTAGATGTACCTTTACGTGTACATACATGGTGCTTTATCTGTACCATGGTATATAGGTAGATGTACTTGTACATACATGGTGCTTTATCTGTACCATGATGTACAGGTAGATATACCTTTACTTGTACATACATGGTGCTTTATCTGTACCATGGTATATAGGTAGATGTACCTTTATTTGTACATACATGGTGCTTTATCTGTACCATGGTATATAGGTAGATGTACTTGTACATACATGGTGCTTTATCTGTACCATGATATACAGGTACCTGTACATACATGGTACTTTATCTGTACCATGATGTACAGGTAGATGTACCTGGACCTGTACATACATGGTGCTTTATCTGTACCATGGTATATAGGTAGATGTACTTGTACATACATGGTGCTTTATCTGTACCATGATGTACAGGTAGATGTACCTTTACTTGTACATACATGGTGCTTTTTCTGTACCATGGTGTACAGGTAGATGTACCTTTACTTGTACATACATGGTGCTTTATCTGTACCATGGTATATAGGTAGATGTACCTTTACTTGTACATACATGGTGCTTTATCTGTACCTTGGTGTATAGGTAGATGTACCTTTACTTGTACATACATGGTGCTTTATCTGTACCAGGGTATATAGGTAGATGTACCTTTACTTGTACATACATGGTGCTTTATCTGTATCATGGTATATAGGTAGATGTACTTGTACATACATGGTGCTTTATCTGTACCATGATGTACAGGTAGATGTACCTTTACTTGTACATACATGGTGCTTTATCTGTACCATGGTGTATAGGTTGATGTACAGTACTTGTACATACATGGTGCTTTATCTCACCAGCATGTACAGGTAGATGTACATACATAGTGCTTTATTTGCTAACTTAGTAATGACCCAGAAATGACATTTTAAAATTTAATTTTCACCATTGCAATTAAATTGCAATGTTATCAAACAGGTCAACTACTTAAAATAATACAATTTTATAAATCTCACCTACAACTAAAATACATATAATGAATTTCACACAAATAATTTTGCAGTGCAATATGTTAAACAACATTTGTTATGACTTGTTACACAGGGTGTCCTCTGTGAAGAGAATGTTAGGGGTGTACGCTTCAACATCCATGATGTCACCCTACACACTGATGCAATTCATCGTGGAGGTGGCCAGATCATTCCAACAGCAAGAAGGGTTCTGTACGCCTGCATGCTAACTGCATCTCCCCGCATCTATGAGCCTGTATACCAAGTAGAGATCCAGGTGAGTGCTTGTAGTTTAGTGGTTTGCCAATTACATTAGTGTATTAGATATTTTTTAAACAAAGTTTAGCTTACCGTGCTAATTGGTTTGTCCCATGCAAATGAGGTGTTGGCCTGATTTTGAGTAGCGAAATGCGGTTAACTGCATGTGATGCAAATTGGGATGGGTACCCAAATTCCAGATCGGCACTGAAGACCTGCTTGTGTGCATCCTGTCTGCTTTCTTATTTATTATTTTTTTGATGTAGTTTTTTTTCTTGAAATATTATAAAAAGTTATTTATTTTTAATATTTAGTGCCCAGAAAATGCTGTTGGTGGTATATATGGTGTATTGAACAGACGCAGAGGTATGGTAGTGTCTGAAGCCCAAACACCAGGAACTCCCATGTTTGTTGTCAAAGCTTTCCTTCCTGTCAACGAATCATTTGGTAAGTCTGCTTACTCATAGCAACTGTGTCACAAGATCCCCGCACATTTTTTGTTTAGCTCTTATTCTAGGAATTCTTAGCTGTACAGTAAAAATTGCTGGAATTGTTACCGAGAAACTGTTTGCAAGTTGATATGTTAGTGATAATTTGTGTGATGTTCGTCAGTACTTGGATTCCACTTAAAACGCTACATTTGTTGGAGAGGTCCGGACAAAATTTACTAGATGCTGTTTTGCACAAAAGTGAAACATGTCATCATTTATGTTTTAAACATTATATTACACAAACTGATGCATTTAAATTCTCATTTATTTTCCTAAAGTTAAACAAGAGACGTTAATTTTTAATTATGCTGTTACACTATGGAAAGATTATTTTAAGAACTAAATGCATATAATATGATTAATTTTGTTTTCCTGGTTAACTGATGAAAATACGATTTAAATTTAAGAACTTGCGTTCAGGGAATCCTGTCACACAGATTTTTTTTTTGTTTTTTTTCTAATTTCCTTGATATTGTATATTTTGTTTCATTGTATGGGCATGTTTGTATATTGGCAATATATGAAATGTGTAGGGATACGGGTAACAAAGTGTGTATTGTTTTGTCGATGCTATTTATTATTATTTTTATATTTCCAGGTTTTACTGCAGATCTTCGATCCAACACTGGAGGGCAGGCATTTCCACAGTGTGTGTTTGATCACTGGCAGATTCTACCAGGAGACCCTCTTGAGGGAGGCAATTCCAAGGCAAGCACTGTACTCCAAGGGATCCGAAAAAGAAAGGGATTGCCAGAGGTTATGCCCGCGCTTGACAAATACTTGGATAAACTTTAAACAACGCTCTTAATAAGTTGGCGCTAAAACCATACTTAATATAATGATGGCTAGTTTTCTGATATGCTAACTTATTCAAATAAGATAATTTAATATTTACTGATTTTAAGAGATGACATTTTTTATGTTTTCAATGTAATTATTCATGCTATATTATGTTCAAGGCACCCTTAAACTGCCAATGCATTACACCAGATATGGCCAATACAGTGCATCAGAAGATCCTCAGATGCGGTAGAAGAAATAAAAAATTATTAAGTCTATTCACATTAACAAAGTTGAGCATTATGTGGGATATCAGAAGCATTCTAAGTAAAGATAAGTGTTATAAGAAAAAAAATTAATAAAGACTGGTACAATAGACAAGTGTTTGTATTGCATGCATATGTTGTAGACAAGAGTTTTATAACTTTTGAAAGCTGTATATTTTAAATACCATCAGAAAAAATTAGAAAAAAAAAATTTTTTTAGGTGGAGTTTTTCAACAAAAAGTTGTATTCCTGAAATTTGAAAACATTGTAATAATAATATAGGGATTAATACTGTACCACACCTTTTGTCAAGGGATACAACCTCCATGGGGAGTATTAGTCGTGCTTGCAATATAATGATGATACAGACTAACACATGCAATGCCACATCATCCTACCAGGTACCCATTTATACTCCTGGGTCGAGAGAGGGAAACATAGGTCAAGTGTCTTGCCCAAGGGCACAAGTGAAATTCACGGCAAAGATTCGAACCTCCGACCTCAAGGTTAAGATACCAAAATGCAATGGCTGCTCCAACCGCTCCCATTGTATACCATACATAGGCAGGCAGTAGTTAGTAATACAAGTTATAAAATGTCTTGCTTTAAGTATGGCGTGTAGATCTCACTGTTGCCCGGGGTAACCGACAGCTGCACGATACACCCGTTATTTGCATTGGTTTGCACATAGGGCCTGTTTGAGCGAAAAAATATTCATGCGATTTACTGGTTAATTTACCGGTACACACTTTCTAAAACTGCTCGGACACTAGTCTAATTACCTTACCATCTGGATTATCCGCGACAATTTTGACCACCAAATTGTTGGGTAGAATACCATGTATGGAATGACCATGGAGCCGGAGGTTTTGTCCACAGCCCAGCGCTAAATTAAATAGGTTACGGCCCTGGCATGGTTGCAGCTCTCCTTCGTCTCATCACACATGCACGACGAAATCTAAATTTAGTAGCATAGCTTTATTTTAGTTATAAGTTATTGAGCTACATTATCGTTCCACCGTGCCGCACTGTGTGTACGTGGGCCGTTTATAGCAGCAGTAGCAAGTAAACCAAAATGGGTTGTTGACCATGGGATAAGTTGAAATTTACTTCCGGAGTAGTTTCGTTACATGTATTTACCGTGAGCTAAAACTTGCTCGAACGGTCGACCACCCGGTGAAATAAAAGGAATACGGTTGGCGTTTTTTGCTCGAACGGGCCCATAGTTCATTATTTGCAGTGTGGATTGGAGTACATAGAATGTCAATACTAGAAAGGAACAAATTGCAGTTGCACTATAGGCGTCGGTTCAGTTCCTGAGCTCTGATTGGTTGCGCACATTTTTCCCTTCGCAAAAAGTAGAAACAGTTCGAACTACCAATTTCGAAAACTCCGATAGAAATGTGAATACGCATTAACAACACTTTCGAGCAAATAAATTCGCTTAGTGGAAAACTGGCTTATGGTTGGCACTTCATCGCAACGGACTTGTCTTAATTTACTGATTTAAATATCTATGATCCATGCTGCAATTTAGGTACCTATTTCAAGTGGCATCACCAGCAGAGGATTACATGTGGCAAGCTATTGGTCAGAGCGAGTCTCCCTTTGGTCATGCCTTGGCATACATTATACGCTCATTATAGGGTTAGTCTTTTATCTTTTTATT
This sequence comes from Anneissia japonica, assembly GCF_011630105.1. Classification (NCBI taxonomy): domain Eukaryota; kingdom Metazoa; phylum Echinodermata; class Crinoidea; order Comatulida; family Comatulidae; genus Anneissia; species Anneissia japonica. Next base: position 2,310,907 of record NW_022744966.1, read on the forward strand.
CAAAAAGAGCCCCTTGAAATTTTCCAAGTTTCCATAAGCGCCTTGTTTGAATAAGTGCCCCGGCGCTTCTTCACGCAGGTACGGTATTGTAATTAATACAAGAAAATCAACTTTTCTTTCATATTTATTCATCTAATTTACATTGAACATTGACATGAACTATGATGGTTGCTTGTAGTAAGGTATGGCGAACAATATAATATTCAAATAGCCCTATCGCTAATCCGCAAAAGATGGAAGTGATACAAATGAATTCACATTACTCCATTTGCTGAATAAAGGAGACATGATGCCTGGTCCTACACAAATACTGTACATGTACTATGAAAATATACAGGACTCGTTCATAAACCTACGTGGAGTAACACTAAGGCACAATATGCATAGAAACCTAAGAAATGAAATTAACAAAAACAGAAAAATCAGAAATTCACATTCTGTCATGCAAACTGTGTAATTTATTTTTATATTATATATACTGTACTGTCATTACATATTTTTCCCAACCAAAATAATAAAGATATGTATTGTATACATCTAGGTTTCATGTCATGCTGCACTAAGATACAAATCACACATGAAGTCTAGTTACAAATACAGTAAGTAGTAGTGATGTGATCGCATTGCATCAACACAGTGTAAACATTGATGGAACTCGCAAAAGTGAAATGGAATTCATTTTGCGAGTCGCGCTTCAGTCATTGGGAGTCATGATATGATTCATTAAGAGTCCTGTTCACATTTAGTCCAATATGTGTATTGAGACAAAAAGAAAGTAAAGCATATACTGTTAACTCTGTTTCTCATATTTTATGCATATTTGAAATTTAAAGCAAACCTACAGTGAGGTAATTCAGCCTTGATCTAGAATATAGCTCATTTACATATGTCCATTGATCAACTATTATATACTTTAAGTATTGTTAACCTTTTTCAAGAATTAAGTTACATATTATTAAGTAGAATTCAATCTATAAAGCACAAGTCCATACATTTCATTTGAAGTCCATACATTTCATTTGTAACTAAATTTGCATATATGTGGGAATGGATATTGATGGAGATTCACACTGCTTTCAAATGACATGTTTAGAGATTGGTTTTTCGCTAGCACCTTCAACACAAACAAATTACTAAAATAGATATAATGTAATATAAATTACAAAGGAAGCAATCGTTATGAATATTAAAATGGTTTATATATAACCAAAACATTCCCCACACAATATACACTTTTTATGCTAATTTGTGCACACATGTGAATTGTATTAAGGAGTACAAGTAATGTAAATACAAACAAAATGAAAAACTAATATAGTATTTCAAAAATAGAAAAGTTAATGATAGAAAACTAAGAAAAAATTCTGGCAATCTCTTATAATTTAAAATATAATGAATTAGAGCCTGTGGAACACTTGCTCAACTCTGGTCAGTATTACCACATTGTGGCAGTAAGTAATTCTTGGCACTAATAGTATCCAAAACTTTACACTCACTACCACTCCCAGGCAGAGACAGACAATTTGGATAAAGTGCCCTGCAACAGAATGGCAAATTCCTCCAATTTATTGTCAGAGGGTTCAACCAAAAAATTGTTGCAGACTCGTATGCCGAGATGATACTTTTAGCACGTGGCAAGCAATTACTGAAATGAGCTCAGAACAAGAGCTTTAAACAATGAAGTTTGGTCCTAAAGTGGAAAAACTCCACTCACAGTCTTCGGAATTAAAATTTTAAGCATCTAGGTGCCAAAAAGATCACTGGACAGGACACCATATTTGGTATCAAATACCAAATGCATGCCTGGAGAATATTTTGAAACATAATAAACTATAATTTTAAAAATTTGCATAAATAGTATAAAATTAATTCTTAAGTCAATTCATTCATTTTCCACATGTATTTGAGTTGAAGCAGTGGTGCAAGCATCTAATTGTTTACACCACTGTTAAAACTCAAATACATGCAAGTTTAAGCTTAAGTAATGGTTGAAACATTTAATTGTTTGATTTAATTTCTCTTACGTTAAACAAATTTACAATGAACAGTACTTAAAGTTTGAAAAATGACAGCATGTTCATTCAATTTTAGAGAAGCAATCAGTCTATGTACTTGACGAGAACATCAAAAATTAAACAACAGACCCTATGATTAAACATTAAAAATCCCATTTCTCCCACATATTTCCACCTTCATCTTTTTAATCTCAACTCTATTATACCCACATATTAACCTTGACAATCCCAGCTCAGCTCCATCATACTAATCCCAAATCATCTCTATCATACTCTTCCCATCTCCATTACACTGATCCCATCTCTTGCATACTCAAATATTTTCCATCGCATTTACAATTAACTTATTTGATCTCTTTTAATTCAATCTCTATCATCCTAAATCCATTCTATTGATTTTAGAAACAGGAGAAGAGCAATCAACAATACGCTGGAAGGCAAGAAAACAGGAAACGCAATTGTAAGCTCCCAATAAGTTTTGCAAGATCATGTGCACAATTTGCACTATGTTCACACACTTAACAAATAAGTTTTTCTTAAAACAAAACAATTTATCTATAAATATAAAACAATATAGTATTTGAAAACTCAGAAACAGTATATATCAGTCCAGCATGCTCTTCATTACCTCCTTGGTTGAAGAGTGTTGAGAAAATGATTTACACCCTACATAAAAGGGAACAATCCTCCTTTTGCAACAGGTTTGTGGAAAAGTTAGTGTTGACATGCTTCTTGTCAAAATGTCAGTGCAGTTAGAGTTTAGAATATGCACCGTAAGCTGTTCAAGATGAGAAGAATGGTGTTAAGCACTCAAGCAGGTCACATATGCGACTAAATGTGGGTCTTCTTTCCGGATTCAAATACCAACATTGTTCCATTATTTTGTATATGTGATCAGGACAGTCTTCAGGGGCTTGCATACGGCAACCTTCCTCAATATAAGCTATGACGTTATCTGCAGGCTGTTAAGATATAAACCGACAAAGTTTTTACAATACTTGCTAGCAGAAACATTCCTATTTTTGTTCAGCTATTATTTCTCATTTTCTTTCGTTTTCAATTTAAAAAAAACAAAAAAAACAATTCTGTTTTATCCAGGTATTATTGCAAGTACAGTACAGTACTTATCTTTTAGCATTGTATGCATATATTGAAAATGATAAGTGCAACATATTTTTCAGACTAATCTGATGCCTTATGGTCAAAGTAATACACGTCTATTGAAAAAGATTAGTCTACTGTACTCACATAATAGCATGAATATTAACAACAGAAAACTTATGAATAAGCTAAAACATATGTACACATATCCAGAAAAAAGCCTGCTAGATCATTTTATACAGCTCTTATTGAATGTAATTTAGATGAATTAAAGAAAAATCACTAATGAAGTCTAACAAATTCCGTAACTGGTTACCAAAATTAAAATCCAAAGAAAGTGGTATCTCCCTCAGAAATGTCAATTCACTATCTATGCCCAACGTCCATACCAAATGGCACAGTCAAATCCCAATTCCGTTCATGGTCAAATTGATGAATGAAACAATTAAATGTAGTGCAAGCTTGTTCCGACATGTCCTTTATCTGTTTTTTATATTTGTTATTTCTGCTTGACTTTTATATGTTTTTATTTATTTTATTTTTATTTATTTAAAAACATATTTATACAGGATACAATTTCAGACATGATGTAACAGTCAGTTTTTAAAATGGTCCTGTTTAAATTAATTCAAATGAAAAGATACTTAATTTAAAAAATGATAAAAGCTTAATCTACAACATAGAATACATTGAATTTTGTTAAAATACATCAACAAAGATCACAAGGTAATAAGTTAATACAATTAATGTACATGTCTTAATCACATATAAAATATTATAATTCAGTAGTAGTAGTAGTAGTCATACCATTATACACAAGGATAAAAGTTGTAAAATTAAGAATATTTTAAAAGCAGTAGCTTAATTTAGATTGTATTATAAATTATATTCTTTTAGTTTATTTGAAATTAAAATAACTAGTCGATGCTTTTAATATCTGTGGCAGTGTATTCCATACATTTGCACCAGCATATCTAAGTGAGGTCTTGGTTATATTTAAATTTACTTTTGGAGTTACAATACCATTCTATTTCATTACAAAATCTAGGAGGTGCAGTGCCGTTAAACATTAAACATGCAATACTATAATCCTGTCGTTTTTCAAATAATTTCCATGACAAATTTTCTATTATTTTCTCTCCACGTATCGTGTGATAATCAATTTGTAACTATGCGTGCTGCTCTCTTTTGCACTCTGTGAATTATTGTTTTTTATATTTATTATTATATTAGCTTTCTATATTAATTGATTTTAGCCTTATTCTGTTTTTGCTCTAAGTTTTTGATGTTAATATTGTGCCAATTCGGCTATTGCTGTGATTACGATATTGTTTTGAATTAACCTTGAATTGAATAAAAATAATATATCACTCACCACCCTGGGGTATGGCACTCTACCAAAAGAATACAGCTCCCAAAGTAACACACCAAAACTCCATACATCAGATTTAGCTGAATATTGCTGTCAAACAAAATATAAAATTAGCTAACAATATTCAGGAATGTGTGTGCTTATGTGAGTATGAGTGCGTGTATATGTCAGTATGTGTAAGTATGGGTGTATGAGGGTTTGTGTTTATGTAGGTATGTACACATGTCAATATTCATATAGAAAGCAGCTTAGCTCAGTCAGCTTAGCTGGTGATAGCCACTGTGTGTGCGCTGAATCATTAAGGTCCATGGTTCTATTCCCATTGCTACTCTCCCAGTATTTAAGCTGGAGGGCCGAGATGCAAGTTACAATAGCCAGAACGACCCCACTGGGAAACTACAGTCTTCTTCAGACTTTCATGGGCTATTCTAGGTGTTTACCATGCATAAATCCATATTGGTGTGTCTGTGTGGGTATGCATGGGTGTACATGTGTATTGTTTGAGTAGGTTTATGTGTAAATATTCACATGTAAATTTATGATTGATTTCCTATTGGTATTAACATCAGAATTATCTACATAAATTATTTAAATTACCTGTACTGTAATATAAATAATACTACAATGATAATATTATAGTAATAATAAAATAATAATGTGATAATATTATTAATATTAATAATAATACAGTAAAAATACATATTAAAATTAAGTTAATATCTGCAATAACAATAATGATGAAAATAAAACTCAGAATATTCAGTACTTTTATGACTAGTTTATTTATGACAGTACACAAGCTTACACTAGTCATAAAAGTACTGAATATCCTGAGTTATATTTTCTATTATATATTAGACTAGTACGGCTTATCTGTTTTTTATTTAATAATGATGAAAATAGTGGTGTTAATGAAAATAGTAATAACACTTATATTAACAATAATAGTAGAAATAATAATGCAGATGATTATGATAATATCAATAAAGAATTATACTGTCCACACATCTAGGAAACCTGTTAGCAACACTAAAAATTAACACAATGATAGCAAGATTGTTCACATACATTCTTTCTAACTGCCTCAGGTGCCGTCCATTTGACTGGGATCTTCCCACTATCCATTGTCACTGTATCGTCCTTAGCTAGACCGAAGTCCGAGACCTTTGCCGTGTCATCTTCCGATATCAGAATATTTCGGGCGGCTAAGTCCCGATGGATAAATTTTTTAGTTTCCAAATAATTCATGCCGGCTGCTATGTTTCTATAGAGACAACATTATTAACATTTGTTACGCAAGGTAGGAACTAGCCCCTTGTTGAATTCAAAATATTGAATTCAAAATATAATGAAATAAACCTTTGAGGAAAAAATAGTATCACCAATAATACACACATAATTTATGAATCTTGCTGATCACAATGAATGGTAGAAATGGTGGTACAATAATGATTCAATAATTAGTTCATAAATAAAATAATTAAATCTGTTGCAGTTAGTGAGTGCCAATAAATTTAAATGCAATCCCAACAAGTGAAGAGGGAATATCATAAAACTTTCATAGACTTACTTTGAAAAATCTAGTTGCTGCTTTTTTGTTACCACTGCTCTTCCTCTTGATCGTAAATAATCTAACAAATTTCCCTGCAATAATAAATTATGCAAATAATTAAAATACATCATGTACTTAAGGATAGTTTGTAGAAAAGGAGTCGGCCATTTTCAATTGTTTTATATGGTAAGTTTATTTTCCTTCAATGTTAAGATGGCAAGCAAACAATTAATAAAATATTTAAAAAAATATTCTAGTACACCAAGAGTTCCTGTAGTAGAACCTTGGTCGTAGTGCATCTCAATGTTTATGTGAATTGCTCTGATGGCCATTCGATGTACAGTATAATTATGTGATGACACATTGTGTATTGGAAGTTTGATTCACACTAACATTTGGTGTAGCGACTACAGTTCATAATCTCAAGGTACTGAGTCCCTTGCTATGCATTTCACTTGTGAACCTTTGGTGTAGCGACTACAGTTCATAATCTCAAGGTATTGAGTCCCATGCTATGCATTTCACTTTTGAACCTTTGGTGTAGCGACTACAGTTCATAATCTCAAGGTACTGAGTCCCTTGCTATGCATTTCACTTGTGAACCTTTGGTGTAGCGACTACAGTTCATAATCTCAAGGTATTGAGTCCCTTGCTATGCATTTCACTTGTGAACCTTTGGTGTAGCGACTACAGTTCATAATCTCAAGGTATTGAGTCCCTTGCTGTGCATTTCACTTGTGAACCTTTGGTGTAGCGACTACAGTTCATAATCTCAAGGTATTGAGTCCCTTGCTGTGCATTTCACTTGTTTTCTTGGACAAGAGCTTCACCTATTTTGTCTCTCTCCATCCATGTGTATGTTATGGATCACTAGTGTGTGGCAATGACTGCTCTGTGAACAACCTACCAACAGCATTGTGTGAATATTTAGAGCGGATTTAAGTTGGAGTCCCAGTTGGTCCCATAACATTTTTTGAAAATAAAAAAGAAATTACATTGAAAATTCAAGACTGAGGGTATTTCCAACTGTCTAGTGTTGCCATAACCATCACATTTTGTACCTCAGCCTCAATCATTGTTGGGATTATGTGGCCTGGACTCTTCATCCATAAAACCCTTCTTAGGCCCTCTATTTCGAATTCCTGTGTTTGTCACTGATACTACCTAAGTCCAAGCTTACGTTTTTGATGGGTACTAAACATTATAAACATTGTATTTATTGTGATAGTACTACTATGAGTTGGATCATACAAAATAAAAGAAATTTAAAAGCTTACTTTTGCCATAAATTCTAACACTATATACACAGGATTTCCAAGAGCTACACCAATCAATTGCACCAGATTGCGATGTCTAAGTTGCCTGCAAAATATAAAGAAACTTAATACTCATTAAAAGTTATCATTCTTTCTTTAAAATTGCTGTTCTGTAATTTTATGGTACTGGTCTTGTAGGAGTGATCACTTATTGGTCATCTGAAAACTCAAGATTGTTGGTGTTAGTTGTAACTCCTTTTCTATAGAGAATGTCTGCATAAAAATACCTGGTGCTGAAAATAAGTTCATCAGGAGTGAGCCATCATTTGCCACTTCAAATGAGTACTCATAGATAAATCGTGATGTATCGAAATTGGCGGTAATTGATTCTCAAGTACATTACAAGCATTTGCCGTTCTTTGTCAACAGGCTGCTGAGTTACGCAATTCGATTATGATTGGCTTTATACTTTTGATATACTCTCCTGTCAGCAATATTGCTGGGCTTTTCAAAATATCAAATTCTCTATAAACACTCAGGGTACACAACAGGAGAGGTTTTATCAAGATTATCAATTCGTAAAAATAGCTAACATTTTATTTCATTATTTTATACATGTTAAGTTTTAATGTTTTCACAGGAGTCGTCTGATTTTTTAGTGTTAAGTGCAACACTTATAAACACCTTTTCAATTATTTTTTTTTAAATCCAGATATGAGCTACTTTGATAACCCTTAAAAGTTCATTCACTACCAAAACTGCATAGCATATTTTTATTACTTTCTACTGGGCTTGTGCAGTGATACAGTAGAAATCACAAATTTAATAGATAGCTCATTTTACTCTCAGCTTGAACCTTGCCCTATGTTACTACAATTTGCAGGAAATTTGATTAAGATGAGGTACAAAAATAGCAGCCTCCAGCTTAACAACGACCACTAGTTAAATTGCAAGCTAGCAGATTCCGCTGAAGTCCATCAATAAGCACCAGCAATTAGCATGCAACATCATTAAGAAATTTAAATGTAGCTTCCTTTCTTTAAGCAATATTACATTACTTTCTATTGTGTTTGTACATAAAGCATGTAAAGCACAATAGACACATGAGTGTTCAGAACTTTGCTAGTGTTGGTTATAAGGTGTATAAATATTGTAAGTTAAAATATTACATTAAAAACTAATTTTGATACAGCGAGTTGTCAAATAATAACTGATAGATAAAAAAGCTTAGTAGTGGTAGTAAATGAAAAATGTTATAGACTCGGCAAAAAATTGAATCTAAGATTTTATATTTCATAAATTAATACATAAATCTTCAGGGAAAAAAGTAGAATATCAGTGCTAAAATTAATATTGAATCCTTCCCCTCCTCGCTGGCAGATCTGTTCAATCCCCCTAGTTCAGGCCCTTTGGCAATGTTCCTACATAATAGTTCAACTGTTGTAAGTCTATTAATATCATGAACATGTTTGCATTTCCTGATATCTAATCACACGCTATGTCAAAGTTCAGTTTCACAACTTTGAGTAATGGTGTTAGAATTTCTGTTACATCTACCTGGCTGATATCAATTACTTCAAACTTCTAATATTTTACTCTTTACCATGCAATACATAAGTTTGTAATAAATTTGATATCTTATTTTAAGCCAATAATAAGGATATATTGGTTCAGGATGTATGAATAATGATGACAAGTATTAATATCATGAGGTTTTTAATAACACTAACATGTGACTAAAACACATCACATATCACCAACATATGACCATATTGCACTCTATAATAGTAAATGGAAACAGGAATGGGTTTTATCAGCAACTGGAAAATAATTGGAGACTTGCAGATTTCTGAACTAAAAATATGAAAGTATGGGTGAGAACATTGTTTACTAAAATAACAATAAGGTCATAAAAGAAAGTTCTTGAACATAGATGACTAAACAAAAGCAACACATAATATGTGAACTTGTTTCAATCGATGCAGTTTATATTATTTTTTAAGCATTTACCAATGGAAGAATAGATTTCCTTGTTAATTTTACATTTGCAAAATGAACAGTAAACTTATCTATCTATGAACAGTATGGTTGATCAATCCAAAAAAAAAAAATACTTTGACTCACGTCATAATTGATGCTTCTGCTAAAAATGGATCTAAGTTGCGTTGTGATTCGTTCATTGCTTTCAATGCAACTTTCTTGTTTTTGTATTCACCCTCTTTGACCTCTGAAATGCAAAATGAATTGTAATTATATTTATTATTGCTGTAGAATTTTTGTTAACTTAAGTTGAACTGTAGTTGCACATTCCAGTCTCATAAAACTACATTATAAGTACATTATAACTCAAGTACATTATTATCACCACACCACTTTACCTTAACACAAATTGTATTTAAAATATTACAAACTACTTTAAACATAAAATCATTTTTATTAGATATGTTATTAATTTTAATATCATATAAGTAACAGCAAATAAGGTGAATAATGAAGCTTTATATTATAAATAATGATGTCATGTACAAAAAATGTAGAATACAATAATAAAATAATACATTCTACTGTAAACAGATAAGCTTATTCTATAATTTCTTCATACAAAACACTCTGCAATATCACCTTTATTACAGTAATACAATCCTGGTAGATTAAGATCTTGATGAGAATTCTACACTAAAGCTTATAACTAATCTATAAGTGCATGGCAACATCCTTATAGAGGACTATCTCTAATATAAATTACTGCACTCTGACCTACATTATCATGAGCAGTTAGTTTCCATTAAAATTACCAACTGGACATTGGCTTTAGTCAAAAGCTATTCCGGCCATATAAATAATTTTTAAAACATTTATTCAATCAGTAGTACGGTACACCTTCACCCACCTCAACAATATGTAAATTACATTTAAGTCCAAGTATATTCCAAATGAACTGTGACTGCAAGTTGCAGAGAATTATCAGTTTCACACCCCCTCCCCCCTTCATCAACATACTACTTACCCCCAAACTGTCCACTTCCTAAGACCTTCCCAACTGTTATTTCATTTCTGTTGATGGCCCAACCCTCTGAAAAAAAGAAAAGAATATATCAACTACTGATAGTATGCCACATTTATCAGAGTACAGAAAATAATTTAAACTTTAAAATGAAATTAGTTGAAGAAAAGTGACCATCTTTACACAATACTAATCTACCACCCCATTTTAGATTACTTTTGAGAGCAATTCTCATTGAGATTTAAACCAATTACTTTGCCAACTACAGTAAAACCCCTACTTTGGAACATCCCTATTCAGGGCAAACCCCTATTAAGGGGACACTTTTCTGTGAAACCAGGGGAAATAAATCTTTTAACACTACAGCCAATTCCTATTAGGGGGACACCACCCATTAAAGGGACAATTTCATGTTTTTGGTTAGTGTCCCCTGAATAGGGATACCTTCTACTCAGGGGACACCCATGTTATGGGGACACTTTTTTTGGTCCCAAAGGTGTCCACTTAATAGGGGTTCTATTGTACTTTATTTGGTTTCCACACATCATTTGGCTACCATACTGATCCAAGTACTGTACCACCCTCAAATCTTTCTTTTCATAACAAGTACTGACAGACTATTTTTAGATATCCAAATACTGGAATCAGTGATGATACAATGGACTATATGTTCAACCCAGAACAATTTTAGTGTTTTCTGGTCCATAGATTCTTCAGAAATCACATTATTGTCATGTCAGTCACAGCTGATTTACTTTGCAAATACGACTGTACTAATGGTATTCAATCATTTTGATACAGCAACAATAAAACAATTTCAGCAGTGAATTGGCCTACTGGTACGAATTACATTCTCAACCATATCTTCCACATGAAATATTGAATAATGAGTAAATATGCAGCCTGGCATACAGTACAATCTCACAATCGGGAACCTTTAAAAAATAAGCCATGAGACCAGATACAATTATATTATCCTCATATTACAAACAATTGATCAAATAAAAAGAAATGTATATTTATGAATGATTCATACTACATACTACTAGCAAGCAAAAAAGGGATAGAATTTTTATGTTTACAGGTAATTAAGAGAAACAAAGGTGTATTTTATACCAATATTTTTTGTTAATGGATGCTCTTACAGTACTGCACAGATAATGGAAAAAACTTTTTACAAGCACACGATAACATCATAGCACAATTATACACAACTACTGTATCACATGACAAGGTAATACTAATAGCAAAACATTTTGAACCAAAAGCATTTTAAACTAAAAAGCATTTTAAATCATAAGCACAAAAAACACAAAAAGATGAGAGATCAACATAGAAAAAGATGAATTAAATGAGGTAAAGTATACTGAGAACTATAATAAGCACAAACTCTCATAGAAAGATCTTCAAAATTTAAACTTTGGGATGAGAATACTAACCATTTCGAAGAATATGCTGTGCATTATCTTAAAGGTAAGAAACAATAGGATATGAATTAATATGATACAGTATTTTAAACTTAGGACTACATTATGGTTTGTATTATTTATTTATTCAACATTTCATTATAGTAGTCCTCACAGTAATGCATTATTTATAAATGTTTTTCATCAGCAACCATAGTATCAGTAATTACTATATGCTTCTTACTCATTTCTAATTTTATGAGCTCTATTAACAAAACAAATTTCCTTTTTGGACAATGAAGACTTGTGTTCTAATAATATTGGTGACCATATTTCCTTGTTCTAATTTTCAAGTCATCTACAAGTTTATCTTTAGCTCAATATTTACTGCTGCGTAACAATATAGTACAAATAATTTTTCCATGACTCCCTTTTAAAATTGGGGTTCAGTCTTAATGTTAGAAGCATTAGGATAAGTTTGATCACCCAGTTGGTCAAATTTGCCTTTGCGTACGGTTTGATAATCCCTTTATCTCGTCGATGCGAATTCAACGGCTGGTCATTGAAGCATGCGGACTGTACTACTGTACCACCAGGGGTATTTATTATTAGGCTAGGCCTATACATTTTTAACTGTCCAGAAATATGCCCATTCATTAACATTACAGATGTTTCTACTACACACACTGTACAGCCTAGCTAGCACGCCCCATTGAAAATGGTGTAGTCTGATTATCAGACAGTGAACCGGAGGAGAATCTGTGGGCCTAGCGTAATATCGTCATTTATAAATTGCCATAACTGCCATATTTCGTAGGTAAATACATTAAAATTTATACCAATATGTTCACCTACACATGCACAAACTAAAAATCAAACTTATATTTCAAGGTACAGTAAATAAATACTAATGAATGCATGATGAAGGTTTTGATAACTTACTTTCTTTGAAGGCATAACCTTTCTTTGGAACCGGTGTGATGAGGTGCGAAACCAGACCATCAGCATCATCTTTGTAATGCTGTTGAAATTAAACAATTACATAAAACTCATTTAATATAATTTTTTTAAATGACATTAGTTATGATAGCATAATACATACTCCCAAGTATCGAAATGCACGCCATTGTGTAGGGATTCAATATTTCAACATTAATTATGTCATCGTCAGGAATAGTTACAGTAGAACCTCGATTTTACGTATGGTACGGGACCGGAGGGCGTACGTAAATCGGGAGATTCGTAAAATAGAGGTTGGGTTAAATTTGTGGTAACGCTCAATGAACGTATGTACGAACGAACGATGTTACCTAAGCTAGACCTAGCCTCTAGGCTTACAAATAAAACCATGCGTTTAGTGTTTTTATTCATCACTTTACGATGTCATACTAAAGTGTTCAAATAAAACCATGTGTCTAGTGTATTAATTCATCACTTTATATCTTTTATTAACTAAAATAAAGAACATGAAAATATTGTAAGATTACCTATATGACAAGGGTATTACTTGGGAATTCCCCTTCATGCCTATTCTGAACAACAGAGCTGTGGTGTTGTCTGGGCCTGTTGAGACAAACTAAAACCATGTGTGCTGCACTGGGCCAGCCAACCAATTAGCGTTCGTGTATGAAACTATGTCTACTCAGCTTCGTGTAGAAAATTCGACCAGACGAGTTCTTCCATGGTTTACCACACGAAACTAAGAAGGAAATCAATTATTTTGAGCCCCATCGGTAGTTGGTCATCTCACTCAGTTCACATGGTTTTAGATTATAACAACCCGGTATTAGACTCAATTAACGTTGCAGTTTAATGAAAATACGTTGTATTATGGTTTGTTTATTGTTTGATGACGTCATCGTCGATACGAGGCGTATGTAAAACCGAGGGTTCGTTTAACTGGGGTACATAAAAACGAGGTTCTACTGTATATATGATATTAAAAAATAGTGACCTGTACAAACAAATTATCTATACTAAAAATGGTGACCTGTAGAGGAGACATGTCACTGTGGTGACTTTTAAGTGTTTCACTCATTATTGCATCAACAAGGAAACAGAATTTTATAATTTTTTTTCTGAATTTATAGACTTTTCAAAACTGTAATTAACAACAATATTTACCATGTTAACTTCCTTATGTGTATTTATATACTGTTAAAGCCTACATTACACATGTTTACTAAAACCCTGAGTGTAAACAGAGTTATTATATCATTATAAAATCAAGTAAACTAAAGCTTAGTTTCCATACTGTACAATCGCTACACGCTATTGCCAACAGCTTTCGGTGATGCTGATTGGTTGGTTGTATCGGGGAGTCTTCCTGATTGCGTAGGGGACCGCTACGCTAGTGCAACGATTGCAATTAAAAAAAACTGTGGCGATAGTGTAGCGATTTCAAGGCAACCAGGCTTAAGGTACTGTAAGAGATGCAATACAATCAAAAGGCAAGTACTGTATAAAGTCATGATTTATGCTTACAAATGAAATCCAGTTCTTTATACAATATCTTCCACCTTCCCCCTCCTTTATTGGGCAGCAAAACCTTAAAATCATGCTGAAATTGTAATACCCTCATAAAATAATTATTTCTATTTGGGCCATTGAGACATAAAGGCTATCAGCGGGATTGGGTTGAGAATGAAAAGCCCTAGAAGCAACATCCTTTGAGATATTAAGATGTACATCCTTACAGTACCTATCAGGTTATTTGGAGAGTCATAGAGCCCAATCACACTTGAAAGTTACGTCGGCCCAGGGCCGCCTCAGGGCCGGCAATTTTTAAGTGTGAACAATCAATAAATGTTAAGCCGGCCCTGACCCGACCTAAAGTTAATCCGACTTTTGAGTCGGCTCAGGTCCCGCAATGCGGGCCCAGGGCTGGCCCTGGGCTGACCCAACTCTATATCTGAACGTAAGCCGAACCTCAGCCGGCCCAAGTTCGCTCTGATTGCTCGATTTTGACATCTTATCTAACCACAACATTCATTCGAACTGACTTGCGCAAAAAAACACCATTGAGAAATAAAATTGTTAAGGAAACTGTAAAGTAATTTGTATTTAGTTGAACTATTGTTTTTGAATAAAAGTTTTCATATAAGATCTCCATGCCTAACTAATTATTACTCACAGCCTCCGTGCGAAGCATAAGCATCATCACAAACCAAGTTGTAGGCATTGGGAATACCACATGATACAAAGCTTACGCATGGGCAGTTTGACAGATGACGACTTTCTTTTCTACAGTTAAAGAATTTCCAGTAGATAAAAAATACATTGGCCTATTACAAGCTCGAGAAACCCTGTTTTTGTATAGCACACATATTCTAAAATTATAACACTGTATAGTGGTATCATTTTTTTGTGAACGTCATCCTCACCAACCACGTGCATTTTGTGTCGACGTTCGTGAAGCTACTCACGTGACCCCGAGGACAGAAAAAAACATAATCGTTTGTTTTTGTTATGAGCGAAGCTGGTTCTAAAAAGCGTCAAAAATTGTTTGTGAATGAACCTAATATGAAAATAATTATTATTGCCAAATAGATAGATCTCTACTTATTCACAATCAGTGTCTCCAGTCTGTGGCCGAACATTGACAGCAATATAGGCCTATATAGACAGTTTACAATATACAGGTATGGACTTTCGAAATCGTGAGTCTGGCTTTGCACAGAGTAAAGTCGAGCTGCGCTAATTATAGGCCTTGGTTATTATAAGAATTATCGTCGCCATAATCATGAAGCAAATTGCTATCCGCTTAAAAAATCGAAAAAGTACAAGGACAATTTTTGAAATTAGGTTCATGTTTCGCGTGAATTCCATGTGTTTATGCTAGGTTGTGATTTACCGTTCCGCCATCAAAATGCGATCGCCTCAACTTCCTGTCCTGCAATTCATCGACTCGGCCCAAAAGAAGAAGTGTGAACGTCCGTAAGGCGGCCCTGGGCCGACTTAAAAAAATAACTGTGAACGGAAATGAAGTTGAGTCGGCCATGAGTTGGCCGTAATTTAAGGCGACCCTGGGCCGGCCTAATAAGTGTGATTGGGCTCATAGGGTTACATAGAATCTGGTTTTTATATTGGTAGTTGTTTTTTTCTTATGTACTGCAAGTGATTGAGGCTAATCACTATGTTGCAGACAATCAGAAATAGATAATGTAATATAAACTTAGCTCAACTGAGATAAGAACCAGACTACAAACAAACATGAACAAATGTCTAACTTTTAGTACTCTCTGTGCCCAAATATTATCTACATTGTGAGTTTATCTTTTATTCCAAGCATTATGTCAACATACATAATGTATGCATTCTATCTAAATATTTGCCTTCATTGTCATATAACAATGTATTGTATATCCTAAAGACAGTTGTAGTGTTTGCCATTATCCTCGCACAGCTACTATATATATTAACCTTGCCTACAACCGTCTATGTTCAAATCCCGCTTCTTCCTGTTGTGATGAGGCTACCAACTGAAATGCAATACTGTACAGCATTACCTTAGAGGAAATAGATTGCGACAAACTTACAAAGCACATGGTTTCTACAGTATGTGCTATGACTAAAATATAAACAAAAATAACATTACTAACTACTGTACAGTTTACTAAAAACAGGAAGACAGATTAATAAAAGTACTACACTATCCTACTGCTTGATGGCTGCAGAGTACAGTACTGAATAATAAATTGAAAAAAAAAACCCCAGGATGTAGGATGAGGTGTTAATTATTTATTTTCCTACATTATTCTGGGATACCATTTTAAACAGGTATGCTTTTAACTATACAGTAGAAGACTTATATACTGTAACTTGTAAGGCTTTAGGGTACAGGTAACTTTACAGTAGATACTATAGGGTTTCTATAAAATGAAGACCGAAGACCCAAAAACGAAGATATCTATTTTGTTCTCTTTTATTTTAATGATAATACACCAGGCTGTCACAATAAATCAAAATTCCAAGATTATTTGATGTCTGTTTGTGAAATTTTCAAGGGTTTTCGTTTTATAGACACACTATACGAATGTCTACAAAACTAAAGACCGAAGACCTGAAAAATGGAGACCTCCAATTATTTCAATCTCAATTACTTTATTGAAAGTAATTTAAAATCATCATAAAACTATTGCCAAGTACTGTACCTCTTTCATTAATACGTCATCGGAATAAAATAGAAATATCAAGAAATAGCTAAAAGGGTTGGCCTAGCGGTATCAGAATTTTGGAGGCATACATAAACCTTGAATATTTCATTCATAAACTTTTTTCATGTTAAAATAAACAGTACTGTAGGAATGCTGTATAGTGATGCATGTGTGTAGCATCGGTCATTTGGTTACCAACATGGATGGATGACATAATTAAGGGTTTTCATTTTACAGACACCCGATATGGGTGTCTACAAATCAAAGACCGAAGACCCGAGGAAAGAAGACCCACATTTTTTTCTCTCAATCGTGTTGAAAATATTGTTTTTAAATCACTACATTCACTGTATGTATGACATTGATCTTTCTAGCACATTATTGCCTGAATCCAAGTCAATTTAATGATTTACTCTTTATTCCAGTTCCAAGGTGGCAGCCAATCCTGTCCGCAGCAGAGCACTTCTTGGTGCTACTGCTCAGCTCTTTAAATGGAAGTAGACTTGGCCTAGCGGTACACATATTTTGGGGCCTACAAGAACCTTAAATATTTCATTTATAAACTTTTTTTCATATTAATATAAACAGTAGGAATAGTCAAAATACAGTAATCAGCCTGATTTAGTATTACTACAATAAAATAGAAAAAATATAGGTCTTCGTTTTTAGGTCTTCGGTCTTCATTTTATAGCCACCCCTCCACCCATATAGGATGTCTATAAAACAGACCCTTGGTTACATTTGATATTCTACATATTCCCAAGTAGATGATTAAAGAGGAACTTGGCAATGGTTTTATAATGATTTCGAAATATTTTCAAAAAGGTAATCGAGAAAAAAATGGAGATCTTTGTTTTTCAGGTCTTCGGTCTTCGTTTTGTAGACACCTATAGAGTATCTATAAAACGAAGACCCTTGAAAATTTCACAAACAGACATCCAAATAATCTCATAATTTTGATTTTGTGACAGCCTGGCGTATTATCATTAAAATAAGAGAAAAAATCTTCTTTTTTGGGTCTTGGGTCTTCGTTTTATAGACACCACCTTTAACTATGAGAATTCATTATGTCGAACTAGATTTGTACCCGGGGCCTTGGGTTTGGAAGTTAAGCATTTCCACCACTAATATACAGCTACTGTATACTAAGTTCAAATGAGGTCATTTAATAATATATAATTAACAATTTTCTAATGATAAACAATATATTTCTTTAAAATCTAAACAAACAAGTAAAAAGTACAATTGTATACCTCTACTAATTTCGTCAAATCATCAAAAAATCCCTCTTCATCAATTGTCAACTTGCGGTCTTTATATATCACATGGTAATGTTCAACTTTGCCGGAGATGCAAACGCATAATGTGTAATCCCCTGGGAAGTGGGTACTCTCCCGCACCAAGTACTGACCGGTCCTCCACGGCTTTAATAACTGCTCTGCCTCTTCCCGAGATATTTTTCCATGGAACCATCTAAAGTAGAACATTTTTATGAATATATTATTTTAAAAATATGAAATGTATGAATTTTACATTTGGTTTCTCAAAAGAGATAACAAATTATACTTACATCATTGATTCAACTTTAACTTTTGGCTGACGTGTGACCCAATTGTTGTCACTCATTTTAAGGGGTCAACTATGCATCAGAGTCTATGATGTATGATCTTGTCTAGCAGCTGCATTAAAAAAGAAAAAAAACATTTCAGTAATAATCAAAAATAGATTTAGTTTGAATTACCCTCTTTAAATTTCCCAAATAAGTCCTCCAACCCAATTAATGCACTGCAGACCCACCCACTCACAGACGTTTTCAAAAATATCTGCTTATATAGCATTATTTAGACCCATAAAGCACAAAAATCCTCTTGCTTTGGGGGTTTTGCCGACCCCACCGGGGCTTCGACCGTGGACCTCACGCCCAGAAAACCCCCCCTTGGAAAGACCTGGCTACGGGCCTGATTGTGAATTGAGGCTTTAGAATTATGTAATAATTATATATATTATAAAGGCAATCATACATTGCTTCCCAAGACATATTTCTGGCACAGTTTAAACTTCAAAACCAAGACTTTTATAGTGATTTCCTCACAGAACTGAGTATCCAGTGTACAGTACTGCATGTCATGTATCCTAGTAATAGCTAAAGGAAGCAACTTGAATTTAACTACATTTGCAATAAATTTAGAATCAAAATCGTTATGAAGGCTTCAGCGATACAGAAAACTGACAATTTATATCTGGAATTTTGGTTTACAGTACAAAGGTGCCTCTTGGTTACAGGGTTCCTTTGTAACACATTACACTTTCAATTGCTGTTTAGTGTAATATAAATAATAACCTAAATATCATTTTGATGATGTTTCTTAATAAAATGTTAGATGGTAATTGGTACAAAATCAATGCAGTGGTGTGGGGACGAGTTGTGCAAAATTGTGTTGGGGCCCATCAAAGTTCAGTAAAGTGTTCACTAACCTAAGAACATTATGAATATTAAGGCTGAAAAGACTGCATGAAAGGCAATGTCAGAATCATTAAAGAATATAGGGTAATTATTATGTAACTACAAATCAACTTTTATTTTCACTCACTTCAGGGACCCCTTTGGACTGCAGGCCCAGGGCTTCACCCCCTGAGAACCCATAGGCTTTTGGGACAGATGAGAAATCAAGATGAATTAAATCAATGATCTCTTAGTAAAAACTGAGCCAAGAAATAACATTTATAATTATGCCAGTGAAAAGAAATGCAACGGTTATAGTGTTAGAATTCATATTGATTTTTAGATATCTATCAAGACCAATATAATCCAAATATTCAAATGATTACACACAGGAATATATTTCAACAAGTCCATATGATAAGGGTTTAAGAGACAGGTCTGTCTCTCTTCAGTTTCCTTTATTTTTATGCTGTAAGACATATTTTGTTTGTTGCTTATTCCCATCTAAAAAAGAGGATTTATAAAAGGAAGTTAAATATGAAAATACTGCATTACAATTACGTTAATGAATACCGTAGTATTAATGGAAAACATTCAGTAAATATTAATAAGACTTTCTGTCTAAAGGGTTAATTTGCTATAAAAATACAAAAATACGCCACAAAAAAATGGTAAAAATATAATATTAAAATTAAACTGTATTGATAAAACAATGATAAATTAATTTCAATTCGAAATGCATGCTACAGCAAGATTTAATGTACTATGATTATGCTAATAAGATACATATCATTATGGTAATGAGTTCAATGACTAATCAGTGTAAGTGTTAAAATGAGAGTATAATCTGATACATATGAGTTCACAGTACTTGCTCAAATTTCACAAGTGGCTATCCTAAGTACATTTTATATTCAATCTAATGTTGAAATATTATATTCTCAACAAAATATTGAAAATTACCATAAGAAAATATACATTACCATTAACTCTTTTTTACATTTCTCTTTGTGACCTTAATGCTGGATTTTGGCCAAAAGGCAAGTCATGTATCAATTATTGATAATCTGAAGCATTTCTCTACTCTACTCAAAGATACTGTACCACCAATTGTTTTTTTTTAAATTAAAATTTGACTCATCAACATCTTCATAAACTATTACAGTTTTAACTACTGCAGGCCTTCGGTAGTTTCTTCTATTCGGGTGTTCTGTTGACAATTTTTATGGATTAAGTATAATGAGTATTGGGGGATATCCTCTATGTAAATGAACTTTTCAGGATCCAATAAGGGGCAGGGCACAGGTTTTTAAAAAGTAGAAAATCTGCCACTGCTTTTGGTTGCATACTCCTCTCAATTTCAAAATTTTTTTTTCGCAACTTAAGTCATTATTATTACAATGAACAAATTTATAATGAACAAATATTTCAAAAATGGGAGGGGGGGAAGGGAATAGTTAAGTATGAGATTTAGGAACTACAGTACATTATTACTACTATTCAATTTTGTTTATACGGATCATATTAATTCATACAATAATTGCAATGACTGCTAACAGTTGTAAAATAGTATCTGGCATTTGAAGTATTTTATCCAACTTCAGGCTAATTAAAAAAACATTGCTACAGTATAGTGGTTAAAATAGGAAATAGATTTCACGCCTTCTTCATTCTGACGGCTATCATAACATTTTCTTGATTTCATTATTCATACTCTACTTCCTTATTGTTATCTCCATCAAACTGCAGTTACTCTGGATATGTCTAATTGTTAACTCAAGTCAAAATATACTATTTCATTTCATTTCATTTATTTGTCTTAGACAATTAGAATGTACATAAATAGAAACAGCAAAGAACAATCACAAAAGTACAAAAAACAGAGACAGGACACTCC
Source organism: Anneissia japonica (assembly GCF_011630105.1). Lineage (NCBI taxonomy): Eukaryota > Metazoa > Echinodermata > Crinoidea > Comatulida > Comatulidae > Anneissia > Anneissia japonica. The sequence continues at coordinate 2,332,109 of NW_022744966.1, forward strand.
AAAAGTAAAATCAATCACTGTCGAGTGGAGGCCCTTTACAAGAAGAACACAATACATACAATATAAAATTCTTCACAAAGATAAAAAATCGAAAGATAAATATTGAAAAATAGAAAAATGAGTAAAAATCAATAAATGAGCAAATTTAATTTAAAAGGTATTTGAGATATAAAAATATTCAGATAAGCATTCAAATTTATCTTAAAATACTCAATGTAAAAATGTATTTACTGTACTGTATAAGCTTTAGCCTACATACTGTACAGTACAGTAGATGGGCAATTCCACATTGAAATTTAATCCACTTGTATCTAAACATGGGTTTCATTTTCAGAGCAGAAACATATGTAGAATTTGGTTCGAAGTGAAATTTTAGTCATTATTAATTTATATTCTTCAAAAACCACCGGTATATTTGAGCATATGATTCACAATTTAAAAACAAAAAAAAATAGCTAATTTTAAAAATAATCCCCAATTATGCTTAACTCAACCTTTCCTGACTTTAATTATTCTGAATATTTAACTTAATGGTCCCTAGAACCCAAATGTTGAGATAGACTCTGACCTGGCATCTTACAATTTTCACAGCAAGTTGGCAAGTATTGGGTAATATCAGACCGTAATTCTGTTACCAAAAAAGTGATAAATGTTTTTCTGAGAGCAAACCAATGTCCATAAACTCAAGTAACTTTATATTCTCTTACTAGTCATACACCTTTACCATTATCACTCAACAGTTTTCTTTGATCTTCGCTAGTTTTGTAGAAAACCTGGTAACAGAATTAATTACATTTGGTAACGGAATTACATGGTAACGGAATTACATTGGGTCATAGGAATACAGTTAATAGAACTTAATTCACTATTACAAAATATTCTGCCCATATTCCTCCATAGCATTGATTCAAATTGATACTTATGTCCAATGGAGCCTATTAAAATGACAAGATGGCAGCAAATTACCTTAGCAACGGCCCTAGTAACCGTGAAGATAGTGATAAGTTGAATTTAGTGATGATGTTGATAATTGTGATGATGCAGATGTGATTGATGATGCTGGTGATAGTGGTGAAGTTGAAGGAAGTAAGCAAGCTTATGATGATACAAGTATTATGTTAGGCCTACAGTCAAAAGTGATAATAAATTGCCTACAGTAGATCCGACATGAAGTAGGTGGTTGCTAAGTATTTTTGCCAGAAGAATGCCAACAAATTTGTTGGTCAGGTTCTTGAAAGTCACAATGACAAGTTTACCCTAAAGTTTGTTAGAATAATTGAATTTTGTTTTTTTCACGCCTTCTTCATTCTGATGGCTATCATAACATTTTCTTGATTTCATTATTCATACTCTACTTCCTTATTGTTATCTCCATCAAACTGCAGTTACTCTGGATTTGTCTAATTGTTAACTCAAGTCAAAATATACTATTTCATTTCATTTCATTTATTTGTCTTAGACAATTAGAATGTACATAAATAGAAAATTTACAGCAAAGAACAATCACAAAAGTACAAAAAACAGAGACAGGACACTCCAAAAGTAAAATCAATCACTGTCGAGTGGAGACCCTTTACAAGAAGAACACAATACATACAATATAAAATTCTTCAGAAAGATAAAAAATCGAAAGATAAATATTGAAAAATAGAAAAATGAGTAAAAATCAATAAATGAGCAAATTTAATTTAAAAGGTATTTGAGATATAAAAATATTCAGATAAGCATTAAAATTTATCTTAAAATACTCAATGTAAAAATGTATTTACTGTACTGTATAAGCTTTAGCCTACATACTGTACAGTACAGTAGATGGGCAATTCCACATTGGAAGGCCAAAACCACCAAAAATTTAATCCACTTGTATCTAAACATGGGTTTCATTTTCAGAGCAGAAACATATGTAGAATTTGGTTCGAAGTGAAATTTTAGTCATTATTAATTCATATTCTTTCAAAAACCACTGGTATATTTGAGCATATGATTCACAATTTAAAAACAAAAAAAAATAGCTAATTTTAAAAATAATCCCCAATTATGCTTAACTCAACCTTTCCTGACTTTAATTATTCTGAATATTTAACTTAATGGTCCCTAGAACCCAAATGTTGAGATAGACTCTGACCTGGCATCTTACAATTTTCACAGCAAGTTGGCAAGTATTGGGTAATATCAGACCGTAATTCTGTTACCAAAAAAGTGATAAATGTTTTTCTGAGAGCAAACCAATGTCCATAAACTCAAGTTAGTTTATATTCTCTTACTAGTCATACACCTTTACCATTATCACTCAACAGTTTTCTTTGATCTTCGCTAGTTTTGTAGAAAACCTGGTAACGGAATTAATTACATTTGGTAACGGAATTACATGGTAACGGAATTACATTGGGTCATAGGAATACAGTTAATAGAACTTAATTCACTATTACAAAATATTCTGCCCATATTCCTCCATAGCATTGATTCAAATTGATACTTATGTCCAATGGAGCCTATTAAAATGACAAGATGGCAGCAAATTACCTTAGCAACGGCCCTAGTAACCGTGAAGATAGTGATAAGCTGAATTTAGTGATAATGTTGATGATTGTGATGATGCAGATGTCAGTGGTGATGATGCTGATGATAGTGATGAAGTTGAAGGAAGTAATAAGCTTTAATGATGGTACAAGTAACCTACAGTCAAAAGTGATAATAAATTGTCCATAGATCCGACCTGAAGTAGGTGGTTGTTAAGTACTTTTGCCAGAAGAATGCCAACAAATTTGTTCTGTTCTTGAAAGTCACAATGACAAGTTTACCCTAAAGTCTGTTAAAATAACTGAATTTTGTTAATTTGTGTGGCCAATTGATGACATTCATAGATATCGTGGATAGATCTTGCATAGTACCGAGCTAGGTGAACCATAGATGAATAGGCATTCTAGAATAGCCTTTTCGGATTATTGTGGGTATAGTAGGTGCGAGTGCAACAGATAATATTTATGCCTACTGTACTGTAGTTAAATTAGCTTAGAATCATATAATGTAGTTTTATAAAGTACAGTACACTAAATACTATCAACAAATTATTTTTGAATAGTTTGATATTTTATTCCACCTCCATGTTATATCGGACATGTAACTCCATTAATGTGACGTCCGTTTCCAAACAAAACCATACAAATACAGTTAACCATAGATATATGAGCTGCAAACTTTCTTAACAATTTAGCCACATATTATGTCCAGAATATGATGCCAGTCATTGATGTTGTTAGTTGGTTATAATATTCAGACAGAACTTTGTGTTACTTGAAAAAAATTGAAATTGATAATTTCTGCGTAATTCCGTTACAAAAATAAAACTTGCAACAGCTAATACTGCCTACTGTACTTGGTTAAAGTAGCTTAAAATCATATGATGCACTTCTACAAGTACACTAAAGATTATTTCCAATTCTTTTTTCAATAGTTTGATATTTTATTCTAATCAGTAATCAGACATATAATTCCGTTACCGTGCCACGTAATTCCGTTACCAAACAAAACTAATCAAATACAAATAAACCATAAATATATGAGCAGCAAACTTTCATTAACAATCTAGCCACTCCTTATGTCCAAACTGTGATACCAGTCACTAATGTTAATTGGTTATAATATTCAGGCGGAATATTATGTTCCGTGATCAAAATTAAAATTGAAAACTTCTGCGTAATTCCGTTACCGAAATAGAACTGGTCAAAATTTCAAAATATTGTTAGTTTTTTTTTCCACTGTTTGATATTGGTAGGTGTATGTATTACTTACACCTATAACAGTTACTATCCAACGCACGTCCTAATTTTCTGGGTTTGTCAAAATAAGTCAAAAAATGTTGTGATTTGTAATTCCGTTACCGTGGAATTGTCCAGATACAGTAGTGGTTTTCTCGTATACAGTACAATTACAGTAAAATCTTTCACTTACTCAGCTGTATTTATTTAGAAGATACAGTATTTGTAATATTTGTTTAAAGTTTTGGGCGATCATTATATTTACGTACTGAAATGAGAATACAGTATTTCAGGAAATATGAAATAGTTTAAAGGTGCAGTCAGGAAGGGGGTGCAGTAATGTACAGTAGCTTTGGTCTTTACAGTTGCGTAACGGCTACAGTATGAGCTCTCACTGGCTAAAGCCAGGGGTCTCATGGCCTCAAGGGGCCCCCTGCAAATTAAAATATTAGTTTTTTTCACATGAATAACCAAGGCCCTTTTCTAAGCTAAAGTCTGTGGTATTTACTGTAATATGTTTATTAGTGATATCTTAGTTAAAATTTAAGTCAAATCACAATAGATTAACTTCAAATTTGAATGTGTAAAAAAAGGCATCAAAATATGTCATGGAATGCTAAAAAATCCAGAGTGGCCGGGGTGAACCCCTAGGCCCCCACCAGGTGGACCTTCGCTGCCCCTAAAGGGGCCCCTGCCAAGGGGCCTCAGGCCCCTTCGTTACACCACTGGTTTTAAGGTAAAACTACTGTAGCATAATTATTTAATCCCACCAAAAATTGACTAGAAGCTGAACACTCGTAATTGTGGACTTGGAAAGGTCGAAGGCCGACACCGACGCCCATACTGCTATGTAAGTTAAAAGATGTTATTAATAAAAACAAGCATAATTCACATAAGAACAATGTAAGCAGTGAAATCGCTCTTAATGTGCTTCAAAATTTCAAATTTCCAACCACGCCTACAATCGAGTGTGCTCATAGAGATGGAAGGTGGGATTCTTCACCTATTCTTGTCAAACTATTATCCTACACTCATATTAGTTACACATATTGTTTTTGAGGGGTGTTCTCTTTTGAGAGAGATTAGGCAATTAGTCAGTTTATTCAGGTAAGCATTTACGAAGTAGACCTCATGGGTCATAAGTAACCACATATTAAAGAACCAGTCAAATTTTTAAGTGAAGGGATTTTATATTATTGATGATCTGACACCTACAGACTTGGCAGAGAAACGTAAATGGAAAACCCAAGTAAAGGCTTTGTATGACAATGGAACCATATGATTCTACGCTGGAAAGTGAAGAGGCTCAACTTTAAAAAGTTCAATATTGTTAAATTAAATGAACTGCAAAAAATTTCAGTTTTATCCTTTATTTTCCAGTTTGTTCATGGCACTCTGCGATCAGTTATGTCGTCTCTATTCCGTAATCAATATAAATCACATAATCACAATCTTCACAGTACTTCTAATATCCCCTTTGTTAAACTTATGACTTCTCAACATTTTATTTCCATTTCTGGGCCACGCTTATGGAATGGTCTTGATCACTGTTATAAGAATTATACCTCTCTTCTTGCTTTTAGGAATACACAAATCCAAAAAAATATTGTTTGTTTGTTTACTGCAATTACTCCACACATAAATAATACATTTACAAAATGAATTTTATTTACACATGTGCCCCCCACCCCCTGTTGTGCCCATAAACTTTAAAAATTTCAATGCAAATAAATGTTATGTGCTACTCACTTACCTATTCTGAAACTGTGTGCCGCCCCCCCCCCACACCCCACCCCGTTTGAAGAATTCTGGATCCGCTCCTGAAAGATTCTGTGTCGCAGAAGAAAAAATTTTATTGTGACCCACGACGTAATGTATGCGGGTTCTGATTGGCTTAAAACTTGCAAGCTTAACTGCAAAAAACAGAGAAAAAAAAAACTCGCTGGCAGGGAGGACATTCCCCCTCCCAGCTCTCTATTCTAAAGTATGTTTTGATTTGTTTTTTGAGAACAAAATGAAAATATGGGTGGTCAGGCATAACAAAACAGAATTCCTTTCATCTCATGTAGGACCTACGTTGCATATGCAAAGCCTTTAAAGTTTGTTCTAGTAGTAGTCTCAGGTATAAAATAAATTTGGCTGCTGTCGCGTTAATCTAGGTAAGCTCTTGTAGACTCACTTCACCGACATGAATGACCCAGGCAGATCATTGGTGGTATGGTGGTAGTGGAACAAGTAAGAAGTTGAGAAGAGTAGAGCTACCTAGCTAGGCCTAACTAAAGTACATACCATGCTCGTATTTTTCTTAAGACATTCAATGATTTGATTATTAAAAATTGCATAACCGAAATTCACACTTACTGTGAGGTGTACGAAATATTTTCACGAGATTAAAAAACAGAATTAATCAACAAAACAGTAATGTAGGCCTAGTGTTCCGCGAAGCACTCGATCCGTATCGCACGTCCGTGTCTTCTTCGGTCTTCTCTCTTCGTAAGTCGAACTTGCTTCCCGTTTTGCGAATACAGGAAGTTTATAATCAACTTACTTCCGCGTTCCATCAGCAACATCAGCAATCAGCAAGGCTAGTGCGATCCATTTCAAAGAAAAAGGTGTCAAGAACATCGATTCAGCTCTAAATAAATCACATATGATATTATTAACCGCATACACTACTACAGTTATTTCCGGTAAATGGTTATGGTTTTTTTTTACTTTAAATTTGTATTAGTGAGATTTATGAATGCTTTTGCCACTATTGTACCATCAAAGAATCGTTGTATACACCGGGAACCAGAACATTGTATGACTGGGTTTTTTTTTTAGTCACCAGCGCAGTCTTCCTTTCACTGTCGTCCTTCACAGCCAGGTCATACTCACACGGTACGCTGTAAATGCCTAGCTGAAGGCGAGGTGGGCTACTCCTCCGTGTTACACAATACACATTGCAAGAACAAGCAGGAAGTACTAGTTGTCTAGGCAGGTTGTACAACATTGTGTACAGGTTTACCTCAGTTCTCAACAACTAATCTTTCGCCATAACGGTTCAGCAACCCAAAGGAGGTAGGCTTACGTTAAATTCCAGTTGAAGATTCAGAGGAATATCCAACTTCAACCTCCTCCTAGCCTAGGCTAGAGTAGGCTAGCCTGAGCCTCCCCTCTCTGGTAGGCCGGGTCCCCTAGGCCAGCTTATTACTTAGGTAGGCCTAGACTAAGTGGCGCTAACACGGTTTCGCATTCGGCCCTAAAACAGTTACCAAATTATTTACAATTAATCAAACATAAAACACAACAACACAAAGTCCTACGATCACTCCTAAAAAACATCTGCCCCTCTTGGTTTGATAAGTCCTTGCAATCTGCATTGAAACTTAAAGAACACAAAAGGAGAATATTGAAAGAATGGAATACTCCATTTCATAAAGATGATTTTAGGAGTGCTCGTAGTATATTTAAACACTTGGCAAAAGAAAAATATTGATCATATCTATTTCTGTTAAACTCAGTGAGAATCCTAAAAGGTTCTGGTCTTGGCTGAAAGCTAATTACAAACAAGCTCCACTTCCATCTAAGATTTCATATGGAGCATGTGATGCCTATACGGACAGTGCCAAAGCTTGTTATCAACTTGTATTTTCATTCTGTGTTTAACAACGAACATTTTTTCTTTTATCCCGAGCTTAGAGATTATCCAGTTGATTTGCTGTCAACTGTTCAAGTTCTTCCTGACCGTGTGGAACAGCTTCTTCAAGCTATTCAACCCCATAAGGCATCCGGGTGTGACAGGCTAAGTAACAAAGTTCTAATAAATATTGCACTAAATCTCTGTCTGCACCTCTTACCCACATTTTTCAGCTCTCTTTTTCGTCTGTAGTGTTCCCTTCTGCTTGGAAGCGTGCTAATATCTGTCCAATCCATAAGGGTGGATCTCGCGATTCTGTTGCAAATTTTCGTCCTATTTCAATTTTGCCTACCCTTTCCAAAATTTTGGAAAAAATTGTTTTTGATGTTATTTACAACCATGTTGCACCCATTTTGTCTCCCAAGCAACATGGCTTTGTCCCTGGGAGATCATGTCAGACAAATTTGGCAACTATGTTATCGTATGTCTACACCACCATTGACGAGAAGAGTCAGTGTGATGTAGTGTACACTGATTACTCTAAGGCCTTTGATTCTGTCTGTCATGACCTCCTAGTCCACAAGGCTATGAAGTTTGGGATTCGTGGCTCTTTACTCTCTTGGTTACAAAACTATCTTCAGAACAGAAAACAGAGGGTTACTTATAAAGGTGCTGCGTCAGAGTGGTTGCCTGTCACATCCGGAGTGCCTCAGGGTTTTTTGTTTAATATGTATATTAATGACGCCCTTTTATTTTTCAAAATTCACATTGTTTAATGTTTGCTGATGACTTGAATCTGTTCCACAGGGTCACGAATATAAATGACGCCTTAGCCTTTCAAGATGATCTTAATAGGCTGTGTAAATGGTCAGCTGATTGGAATCTCTCTCAATCCCACTAAATGTGTCGTCATGACTATTAGTCTAAAAAAAATCTCCCTTTATTTTTAACTATAATCTTGAGGGTACTTGTATAGCAGAGTTTATGTACAAAAAGATCTTGGTATTCTTTTGGATTCAAAACTTAATTTCAACCAACATGTTGATGCCATTGTTAGCAAAGGTAACCGGTTGCTCGGAGTATTTTGGCGTCATTGTAAAACCCTCAACCAAAAAACCAAATTGCATCTTTATATCTCCTTATTCAGACCTATTTTTGATTATTCCAGTGTTATTTATAATTCTATTTCTGTTTCACAAGCCCATCAGATTGAGAGAGTCCAGTCTAATTTTTTATATTTTATTAATCACAACTTTAAAAATTATAATATTGTTTCATACATTCTTCCCTCACTTAGTGAAAAGAAAAATATATTTGACATGGTTTTTCTTTTTAAATGTGTTACTACTTTATGTTCCTTATTTCCTCTCAAGCTCAATAGATCCGGCTCTCGTCGCAATGACCTATTTTTGGTTCCCTCCAGAGTCAATTGCACTAAAAATGGTTTTATTCATCGTCTTGCCCTCTCATTTAATAAACTTTCTCATAATTTTACGTTGATCGATATTTTTCACCAGAGCCTTAGTTCATTCAAAAACAGCTTATCGCAATCTTTACTTCATAATACCTAAGTGACTTTTTTTTCTGGGTGTTTCTGTTTGACCTTTGTTCTGTCCATTTTTTGATGTGTTTTCTTCTTCGTGTTTTGTCTGCTTTGTTTTCGATTATTTTGTCTTGTCTATGTCCTTGTGTTGGATCTGTGTTTTGTCTCCTTTTGTATGTCTGCTTATTTATTTTTTTATTTTTATTTATTTATTTTTTATTTATTTATTTTTTGTAATTTTTTATTCTTTTATTTTTTATTTTTTATTTTTTTTCGCAACTCTTAGCTTAAGATGTCATTTGCAATATTTTTATAAAAAAATTTACCTATTCCGATTTTCTAATGTAATTTTATTAATCACTTACTTGTTTTGTATCTGTTTGTTTATTTTCTTATCTGGATTTTTTTATCTGTATTTTTTTGAACTTGCAATTTTTAGCTTAAGATGTAATTTTGTGCAATTTTCTTGTAAATTTCTCTATT
>NW_022744966.1:2341533-2357174 GCF_011630105.1 Anneissia japonica
AAATTTTTCTTTTCCATTTTATACTGTAATGTTATTTTTCAATTTATCTTTCACTTGTTTGTATTTTTCTATATATTTATATGTATTATAAGACATCCTGTAATTGGCTTCCGCTGTTGGATGATTTTCGAAATAAAATAAAAAAAATTAAATAAATAAAATATTTTCCTCTTCGTTTATATTACAGCATTTACAGAGCTCATTAGCATTAGGGCCATAAGACCATTTTGCTACTTTACCATCAAGAGGAAGGGTATTCGATCTTAATTTGAATTCCAACGATGCACCCTCAAAGTCATTGCTATCAAAGAGATATACCTACAATGTAGGAGCATTCTTTATAGTCATATAGTTTTAATTGACGATTTGCTTTTCCCTTCTTCAAGCCATTGAGATGATGTGAGATCTCTTAAAACATTCTTTGTGTTGGCAGCCCATTACATGTTAATATTATCATTGCCATTACCAATATCAGAGAATATATTATTATTATTTCATAAAATCCACTTATTATCTAATAATTATGGTTTAAGTATATTATAACTACCAAGGCATCCATATCAGGAGTGAGGCTAACCCTTGTGTGGCAATTTATATATCTGTTTTAGACAACCACAGCATTGTCATAAATTATTGCATGAGATTTAAACATTTTGAGTTTACAATACGGTATATGTTGTTGTCAACTTTATACAATTTAGAATTATTGAGCATACTGCTACTGTTTTCTGGGTTAAAAACATTTTACCCTTGTGTTCTGTTAAACATTGATTGAAAACTGGAATATAAAGTGCATTTAGAAGCAAATTTTGACCTATTTGAATTATTATACAATTTACAGACACAACTTATTGTGTTTTATTATAACTACTGTACTTCAGGAATAAAGGAAGGTACATTATTTTTTAGTGATCCTCAAAAACCATAGACGCAAAACAAATCAGATTTAGACTGACTAACCGATGTGGCAAAGAGAAGGGGAGAGATAATAAATGGATACAATTAATAACATTTAAGTGTCTGGTAAGAAAGACATTTATTGGAATTGGCATTTACTAAAGGAGATGATAAAGAGTTCCAAAGTTTAGGACCTGAAAATCTAATATGCTGAAAATAATTAGTTTTATGAAAAAAAATATAAAAAGTATATATGGTAGATACATCATCGATATAATTATTATGTATTGTAGACATAATGTAGTAAATGGTAGATCTCACACACAGACGCTATTGATGTTGGTGACTAATAATTTTCCAAACCTACCTATACCCTTTCTATTGCTATCAATTGCAAATGCTTTCTAAACTAAAATTATGAATACATTAAATTTACTGAAGTGAGACTGTGGATTCCTCTCACACTATTAAACAGATTATTCCTTTGCAAAATCTTTATCATTGACTATTTTCCATTACCATTGATTCTATATTAATTTATATCATATTCTATTATATTTAATGTTATTATCATTATGCCTTTTATTATATTGTTTTCTGTTGATTTTTTTATGCTATTTATCAGTCTATATCATCCCCAATTTTTTCCATCTGCTGTTTTTACAGTGTACTTTTTACCACTTTATAAGACCCTTCATCCATGACGCTTTGATTATTCCTAGTCTGTTAATTCCAGCCAGACATTCTGTTTGTATTTTGTTTATATTGCTCATTTACATAATTTGAGTGATCAGTTTGATCCACTGGTGTTTTTCACTTTATTCACCTGATGAAGCTAGCTCAAGCTAGTGAAATCTTGTGTCTCAATAAATTTTGTTTGTCTAAAGAAGGTGCTACTGTACTCATTTCATTTGTATGTTATGCTATAGACTAATGCATCTCCGACTTTTCTTATTTAAATTTATTAAGATGTCAAAAATAACAATATTTATTATTTGTTGATTCTTTAGCTTGTAGGTATCTGATGTCATTTGTATCGTAGAAGAAAGAAAAATAGTCTCATTCAAAATGGCCAATGTAAGTGAGTTTTAATGATGGTGATAAAAATGATAGTGATGGTGGTGATGATTATGGTTGGTAGTGATGGTGGTAATGATGATAGTGATTGTGAGATCATTATGGTTGGAATGATGGTAGTGATGGTGGTAATGATGATAGTAATGGTGATGATTATGGTTGGTAATGGTGGTAGTGATGGTGGTAATGATGATAGTGATGGTGATGATGGTTGGTAATGGTGGTAGTGATGGTGGTAATGATGCAGTGGTGATGATGATGATGAGAGTGATGGTGATAAAGATGATAGTGATGGTGATGATGAACAGTCAAGTAGTAGTAATAGTAAAACTTTATTTAATCACGAAGCACAAATCAACAAATACAGTGCTGTTTTTCATTATTGCCGTGAGGTACCTTATTTACAATTAATAAAATTACACATAATGGACATCATAAAAAGCAAAAGTTATTAGTCAAGGATTAGTCTTTCCACTGTTATAGTAATTATATATTCAAGTTCAATCATCTTCATTATTGCCATTTGTTCTGAGAGAACATATAAATTTGTTTTGTGCTGTTAACATTAATTGGATATAGTATAAAAAGGCAAAAAAACAAGAAACCCTATTTGTAATTAGAATTTGATATCTACCGTACTTATTTGATTGTAGACTCAAGAAATATGGTTGCCAGGCACGGAATGTGTTGCAAAGTATGAATTTCGGAATTCAACAGCAGATGATCTTGCATTTGGTAAAGGAGAAATCATTACAATTGTAGCATCCACAAAGGTGAATATGTATTCGTGTATAATATTTGAAGCACTGTACTTGTTGGTTGATTAACTACTTAATTAGATGATTAACTACTCGATGCAGTATCCCAACCACAAAGGACATTACAGTATGTCTCTAAAACAAATTCAGAGAAGGGTTACCATCTTGTTTTGCAAGATCCTCTGGCAGCCTTCATTACCATCAGAGAGTTCCTCATCTTATTTATATCTTGAACATCGTTTTCAGTTTTTTAATCATTTTATTTACTGTTGAGTGTCTTTATCAAATTTTCAAAATTTATATTTTTAGCTTTATTTCAATAAATCAGACTTAATAAGTTTACCAATAATTCTGCTCGAAGTATTGCTCAGTGTTGCAGACAGTGGGTCTCAGGGATCAACTTAGTGTTGTTTTAACATTGAAATTGGGAAAAATAACAGCACAGCATGATGTATAGATACATGAACCTTAGTTTAGTGAAATAAAATAGATTTTTAAAAATTTTACATTCTAGCATGTTTTTGCTATTTACTCTGAAACACAATTTGCGACGAGTGACTGGTTTGGCTTGTCTTTGCCACATATCATACAGTAGATCACACAAGTGGGCAAAGTACGGCCCGCAAAATGAAATAAAAACCCTATGGTTGCGGCCCGCCAATCAAAATTGTCTAGAAAACACCTTGTTTTTACGGCCCGACACCAATCATATGTCAATAGTAACATTAAAACTGAGAATAAAGTGATGTAAAAGCAGTGCTTGGAGCAAGGAGGTATTTTTATATCTCCTTGCTTGGAGGTTATTGGAAGCTCACTGGAAACATCAAAGTTTGGGTGCGGCCCACGGTGTTAAATCAAAAATTTACTTTGGCCCTCCGACCGATTTTTATGCCCACCCCTGCAGTAGATAATGATAATTTTAATTTAAAAAAGAAACGATGCTATGTGTTCTTCTGGTAGGATCCCAATTGGTACAAAGCAAAGAACAGTAATGGACGTGTTGGAATGATCCCAGCTAATTTTGTTAAAAAGCGGGAAAGTGTCAAGTTACATATGATGCCGTAAGTATTTAATTACTTTTTTTATACCAATTATTAAACATTGTCAATGCCGAACTAGAGTATAATTATTCATTTATTTGACGGTGACATATATTTTTTTTCTGATGAAATATGATGAGGACGCTACATAAATTTCAAATTGAATTCTAACCAGTTTTTATTAAAAACACTTCAAATTACAGATGGTTTCATGGTAAAATATCAAGAGAAGGTGCTGAAGAGTTATTGAAGGAATTAACTGAAGGATTGTTCCTTGTTAGGGAAAGCGTAAACTTCAAAGGTGACTACGCCCTTTGTGTTTGTGCAGGGGGAAAAGTTGAACATTACAGAATTATCTATACTGACAACAAGCTGACCATTGATGAAGATGAACATTTTGATAACCTATACCAGTTAGTTGAGGTAGGAGAATTAATTAAGTTCACCAGTTTTTAGAGCTGGATAACCAGTTACCAGTTAGTTTATTAATTAGAATATCATCAAAATGATAATGATTTCAGGATTTATTACATACAGATTAATTAATTATGTTATGTGAAACAAATGTACAGTAGACATCTGTTTCACATAACATAATTAATTATGTTATGTGAAATAGATGCCTACTGTACATTTTGGTGATTAAGGACTCTCATTAGTTTAGATGGAACACCTATATCTGATAGAATTGTTGATTGATTAATTTGAAAAAATGAAACTAGCATATACTAATTAATTAACTGAATATCATTGAAGTCAGAAGACTTGATGCAAACTAATTATTCTAAAGCTGAGAATCCTAAGCATGCATTGTATAAAGGAATTAATTAGATAATTAATAAAAATTACATTATTTGAATTTTTTAAAGACTTTTGTTTATTTTATTTATTATTAATCAAACTTAAATGTTGCTCATAAACACATTATTTAAATTATCAATGTTTGCTTCATTACTATTTGAATTATTAAAGTTAAAATTTGTTATATTTTTAACATTATTTGCCAGCATTATGAGAGAGATGCTGATGGGCTATGCTCCAGACTTATTAAACCATTGCCCAAGGAAGGAAAGCAAGACTTTTCAGTAGATAAGGAGTCATTTGTAAAATGTAAGTAACGACAAGAAAGAAAGAAATGTCAACATCATCCTTATCACAGAGGTTTTATTAAGGTTTAGAGTAGGAGGAGAATGAGTAAGAGTTCCAGGAGAGTTCCCGGGGTCGGAGGGTATCCCCCAGTGGTTTATTAAAGTAGCCGTTATCAATTTTTGTTATGGTAATTATAATTATTATCATTTTGTTATAGGAATATCTTTAGGGTGAAACACAACAGTGGGGTCATTCTTGTGTTGTTAAATGCACCAGTGAGATCCTTTCCTGTGGTGAATTTTTCAGTACACTAGGATACTGACTTCACAATCTGAAAGCCAAATAATAACAAGTTCTTGAGGCTGGGGAATTTCCCAACATGTTTACCAGATATAGATAAGAATCATGTAGTGGATGTTGCTGATGAAATGATGATTCAAGTGGAGGATGATGATGAATAAGTACCTCTCTGATATAAGTGCTACACTGAAGTTTCTAAAAGTATTACTGTGTAACTGTTGCAGTCCTTACTGTATTTACAGTACACTAGTAGAGATAATATTTCACAAATGGATACAAAAACTCATTTATAAAGCAAAATAAGATAAAAACAAAATTAAATGAGATTGATTAATGAGCAACAGTAAAAAAACCAAAATATACATACTCATTATTCAGATGGGTGGGAATCTTTGCCAGTTTAATAGTTTAACATCAACAGATCAGATCAACAGATTTATCTTAGTGAATATTCATTAATTGTTTTTCTCTCTTGATATTTACAGCTGGTTGGTCAATTGATAAGCGAAATATTAATATGGGATCAACAATAGGACATGGAAATTTTGGGGGTGAGTGTTTTATAAATTTTTTAATTGTAAGGTAGAAGTCCATCCATAAATATTTTAATTTGATTACTTAAGTGTGGTGTTTTGAGTTTGCTATACAATGTGCATTTGCCATATAATATGAGGCTTGTCATTCCAAAAGCAGCTTCAGGGACTAAAAATTGAAAATTGAATTTTTTATATTTTCTATTCTCCACATTGTAAAATTTAAAATGATGGTTCATTTACTGGAATCAACTTACTATTGCAAAAGTTAAGAGTAAAAGTATTACTGCATCTCTGTACTAAAGTATACAACACTGGCACATTCTTATGTTAATTAGGCAGTTAATAATTAGCGACAGTACGCTGGTTTTGGAATGACAAGCCTCATGTCTTTGGCAGTCTATTAATGTTGGTATTACTGTAGTGTTGATTATGTCCTTATTAATGTTAAAATTAGGGCTATTAATGTATTTGTTTTTATTTTTAAAATTCTAATTACTGTTATTTATTATTTGTTATTTTACATTACAGATGTATTAGAAGGTCATTATCAAGGTCGTAAAGTTGCCATCAAGCAACTGAAAGACAACACATCTGCAGCTCAGACATTCCTAAAGGAGGCATCAATTATGACGTGAGTCCATCATTAAATATCATTATTTAATTAAACAAAAAGGCATCAATCTTCATGTGTGTTTATCATTATCATTATTTGTTAATTAAAAGACATGCATATTGACATGAGTATTATTAATAATTATTATTATCTTAACAAACAACTACAGACAAGAACACAGAACCCTGCTAGTTAAGGATGAAAATTTATATAAAATAGAATATAGAACAGAATAAGTTGATGATAAAAATATTTTGGCATATGTACATGATCATTTTGCAACATATATTCTTGCTGTGGAAATGAAGTTAACATCAATTAATTTAGAGAACATCAAGAAATGAAAGTTGTTGTTTCTGTTTTTTGCAGAACTCTACGACATAAGAACCTTGTATCCTTCCTTGGACTCGTCATTGGTGATCCTCTTTACATTGTACTCGAATATATGTCAAAGGTTGTTATGTTTCTTTTTATCTTCCTAATAATTTAAGACTAAGTTATAGCACAGTACAGTTGGTTAAAATTGGTGGTAACCATTGTGTGTGTACAGAACCATGGTGACCGTTGAACCCCTGATTATATTCTATCAAGCTAAACTCTCCCTGTGAAATACAGGTTGTAGTGGACATATTCATCATCAGAAGAGATGGTTAAACATTGGACATGTGTACAGCATGGCTATACGCAATTTCACAAATGTAGTACTCTTCCTGGGAAAAAAGCTGAGAATTGTGTCTGTGGGAGTGGTCCTGCATTGCGGCTGCCATGGTCTTTATTTTCATGTCACCAAATCTTAAGATATACAGTGATATGGTGTCTAAGAAGTGCATGATGCAGACTTTGCAATTTTGTAACTATTTTTGTGCTGTTTCTAATTTTAGGGAAATCTGGTTGATTATCTCAGATCGAGAGGAAGATCAGTCATTACAAAACCAATACAGTTAAATTTTGCCAGGTATGCTATGTAGACTTATGATATATTGATAGATAGTTTCCGTGCTCAATGTTTTAAACAATATCATTCCAATATTCTTTCTTTTGAACTTAAATTGGCTGGTCATAATTTAAGGATTAATATTTGTATCTTAATTGTTCTGATCTGACAAAGGATGTACATAAAGGAAATTGTAACAAAATCTTTAAGGATTAATAATAAGACAACATAAAATAATGTACTTTTTCATAATCATTAACACAAATAATGGAGAAAAAAAATGAAAGATGTTTTTTTGTCAATATATAGTAAATACTTAAAAGTTAAACTAAGAGAATTAATGTTGACTATACAAGTTCAATCAAACTATACATACAATTTGTGAATAAATTATTTTCTGTACAAGTTTGGCTTACGATTTAACTTATTTCATTCCCTTTCCAGTGACATAGCCTCAGGTATGGCATATTTGGAGGAGAAGAACTTAGCCCACCGGGATCTTGCTGCACGTAACATCCTAATTTCAGAAGAAGATGTTGCCAAAGTTTCTGATTTTGGTCTGGCAAGGGATGTCAACTTGAACACAGAGGTTGGCAAAATTCCTATCAAATGGACAGCACCAGAAGCTCTCAGAAAAAATGTAATTCTTATTAATATCTACTTATAATAAGTAATATCTACTTATTTTCTTCTGTATGGATTGAAAATACAGTGTGCTGCCTAAAAATTAGTGGTTAACACATTTAAACAGTTTCTACAGTAGTTCTTAATAATAATGGAGTATGAAAGTGAGATACCAACTTGAAACTAAAATAGTAGAGAAACCAACAAGCAAGAAACTGGATGACACTTTTGAAATATAATATTCAAATTTGTTTGCCATATATCATTGTTTGTTTGACTGTTATCCCAGGCGTCTTGAGTCTTCATAGAGTTGCGAGAATCTTCCGGAAATCAGTACAAATTCATACACTTAAGCAAGCAGCAAAATATATTCTGGAAGCTAACCCCTCTCCGGCAAATTTATAATAATTGCATTCATTTTTTCCTGCCTTCATGGAGTTTGCTGGTGATGGGACCACCATGTGTAGCAATATGTAAATTAGATGTGTTTAATAAAAACTATTTAACCAGATCTTCAGTAAGTGGCCTCTTCCACATTTGAGACTCCTGTCACCCTATTGGTAATAATGTATGTTTCTTAATAATCAGTGGATAGAAAATGCTTTTCCCCATTTCCATGGTCCTGAGATTAAATTCAGTGAAACCTGGATTTAAATGAAATCAGTCATAATCAGGCTGTTCTTAATGATTTACTGAACATATTCATCTGGATACAATCATTTTAATTTGTTCTGATATTCATTTGACACTTAGAATTTCTCTGTGAAGTCTGATGTGTGGAGTTACGGAATTCTCTTGTGGGAATTATATTCATATGGCAGGGTTCCATATCCTAGAGTTGTAAGTTTATTAGTTATTTATTATTTATTATAACACACCTAGATAGATCCTTATCATTTGATTGGTGAATTTCGTATCATGTGACATTGGTTAGTTGGTTATTTACCCCTTTTTCTCACTCATCATGGAAATTTAGTCCAACCATGCATTTTTACTTCCATCCGTGTATTTTTGCTCCATCCATTTTGCTGCATTGCACAGCGCCTAGGATATGATACGACTTCAACCAATTACAATCTTTTGATTGGTTAAAAAAATGTTGGACTGTTCCATTTAGAAAAAGGGTGGATTTTTTTCATACATTATTAAAGGACAAGAATCTCTATTCAGAAAAATGGTAGATTTTTGTCATAAAATATCAAATGACAGGAATCTATTTTAGGTGTGTTGTAAAACAAATGTTTTTTATTCATGGAATGGAAAGAATATTTTCATTCATTGAACGATTGACTGTTCCATTGAACTTGGCTCTAGCTCGGCGAATGGAACAGTCAATCTTTCAACTTATGAAAATATTCTTCCCATTGCACTTATAAACATTCATTATTTGTATATATATATCCATACATTTATTTGTAACCCCAAGCCACTAAGGCCCATATGGGCTGGAGCTTATCCCCAGTTACTGTAGCATCAAACAAATGAGTGTGTTCAGTGGTGGCGCCAGGACCTGCCCGACGGAGGGGCTAAAGGCCCCGACGGGGGTGCTAGTGGAGCGAATCAAGCCTCACTTGGGTGTGGGGGGGGGGGCCGCCTAGAGCCCCAGTGGGGGTCCAGGGGGCGAAGACCCCTGGAAGCCACGGATATTTGATAATCTATGGCGAATTTTTATTAATTATTTGATAGGAATCGAGTTACTATAATATGACTTCATGTAAGCTATGCTTTTCTAATGTTGAAATCAGCTTCCAAAACCAAAACATTTTGAATAAAGCAAGAAACAAAGATTATGCAATGTGTGTATATGTACCTGTCTCTTATACACATCTTTGCTTACTTTAAAGTTATTAGCTTTCAATTAAACATTAGTTTTCTTGGCTATAAACAACAACAAAATAATGCTCACTGGAAAAAATCATCTGGTTCCTATAATGGAGAGTAAAATAATTCAGTTAATATATTTTTTAACATATACTCTTAGATTGACTAATCAATATTAAGGATGTTTGTAGTAAAATGTAAACCATGATAAACTTAATATGTGCCCCATTGGAAGTAGATAATTATATTATTCTTTTAAATGAGCAATTCAATTGTTTCATTGAATTTTTAAGGGTTTTTTTCCATTTCACCACAGATTATATATTTTTACCAGAAATTTTTCATCTAAAATCTTCCAGTCTCCCTTTTTATAGAGAAATACAATGCAATACCTACTGTATGGTGATTTGTTTGTAATGGATACTTTTCATATCTCCTCTGTATAGTGAAATAATTTCAGAATGTACAATTTTTAGAAAGTGGTTAGCCTATGAACAGTACTGAGATGTGTATAAGAGACAGGTACGCTACTCTCAGCAGTTTGCTGGTACCCATTGATATAGCTGGTAGACTGAAGCAATGTAGATAAAGTGCTTTGCTCAAGGACACAAGCAAAATGCAAGGATTGAAACCAAACCAAACTGCTTTAACTTGAGCTAGAGTAAAAAAGAATGCTTCCTGCTGCAAAATCATTTACGAGAGACTGGGTATTTCAGTTAACATTTAATAAATTATAGTAGAAATATATACTGTATGTTATACAATCCCAACCCACAAAAGCCATGACAATGTACCCTTTTTAATGTATATAAAATACTTTTTCTTTACTTCTGGTTATTTAATTGTCATTTTTTTAACCCCTGTTGTAAATTCTAGAACATGACTGTTGTCTATAATAGTACTTTGGTTGTATCTGTATAAATGTATTTATGGGTTAACCTACACCTACTTTTTATAGCCTCTCGCCGAGGTGCTGACGCATGTTGAAAAGGGATACCGAATGGAAGCACCAGAAGGCTGTCCGGAATTTATCTACAGGATTATGCGAGAGACATGGGAACTAAATCCACAGAAGCGGCCATCATTTAAAACCATACTGAAGATAATAGCGAGCTGTAAAGGTAGTCTATGAAAGATATCATCAGCATACTGACATCTGATTAGTGACTTGTCTTGCTGACAACTCCACTGGTGATATTTGGTACAGAGTGCATGTTTTTGTTCCATTGTCTTTGATTTTTTTAAAGAAATGTTTGGAAAAGATAAACTTTGCTGAAAAATAATTTGAAGGCTAACACAATTAGACCGATTCAGCAATGTTTGTAGATAGCCAGTCATGTGACGTACGGTGGGTGTAACCATGAAAAACATTACAGTGCGATCACGAAAACAACCACCCATTGTTAACTGACAAATAAATGGCAAGGAAAGGCAATACGATTGTTCAAAATAGTGTCTATTTACTGATTCTAGCGTTCTTCTTGCATTGTATGCTTTGAAATTTGGCTAGCCTAGAAAAACTTGGCTAGCCTAGAAATTGTAGCATGGTTCGCGAGTCGAAGACTCTCGTTCATACCTAAACAGGCCGTAGATATGCAGGGACCTAGGCCTAACATTTGTCGAAAAATCTCAATGTTTGAGGCCAGTATCCTTTGGAGCATCAGAAAATCATTAAGGAAAAATTCTCAAGTTCAATTTCCAATCAATTTGGTATAGTTTACTGGTATATCAACCAAGATTATTCATCATCATGTGCTTGGTATAGTTTACTGGCCTATCAACCGATTATTCATCATCATGTGCTTTACCGCACAGGGTGCTGTAGTACAGACCAAACTACCGACATATTTTTCCTTGAAATATGACTAAGATTTGCTGTCATTATCCCGATTTCCCTTGGACAACAGTGGCGGATCCAGGAATTTGAAATAGAGGGGCCCAAAGAGGGACTTTCACAGATGGAATATAATTTTCATTTTTCTCATTTTGGGGGAGGGAGCCTGGGCAGGCTCCCCCCCCCCCTTGAATCCGCCTATGGACAACCAGTCACACAAAGTTTGTGTGGTGAATTTTGGGACATCAACAATCAACTTTAAGTAACTTAAATCACATTCAAAATAACAAATACAGCAAATATGACGATTATTACAACAATAACAGCCACCTTAGCAATCTCCATGTAAACACAGCTGTGCCAGTCCATTTTTTACATCCAACACCCAAGTAGGTCACGTGACAGTCATTACCAAATCGGTCTATTAATGTGTTATAAAAATGTTAGCAAAAGATGTGCTAAATATTTATCTTGTGTAGGTTATGTCGAAAACACTAAATGTAACATTATTTTGCAGATGTACATGTATTTCCTTAACAATTGGTTAAGTTATTCTTTGTAATCAAATTTCCAATGCGGGGTCTAAATTTATGAGGACAACATTGACAATTTCATAGTCATTGTAAATATTTAATAAATTATGATTTTTTTGAGGACCACCAACTGGTAAACTTGCAGTGGATAGTCCATAAAGCACCCTCTCGTTACCTGTTGTTACACTTACCCATATGGTAGATCGAGACTGTCAACGAGGAAGGCTACATGTGGCGTGATGGAGTTCAAAGAAGGCACAAAAGGGAGAATTACTTAAAAGCAGGCCAAACAAACTTTGCTGGCAGGTTTAGAGAGTATAACTTTAATTATATACTCTCTCTGTTAGGCTAAAAAACATTGAAAATTAAATTAGATTTTTGAATTGCTTACTTTAAAGTTATTAGCTTTCAATTAAACATTAGTTTTCTTGGCTATAAACAACAACAAAATAATGCTCACTGGAAAAAATCATCTGGTTCCTATAATGGAGAGTAAAATAATTCAGTTAATATATTTTTAACATATATTCTTAGATTGACTAATCAATATTAAGGATGTTTGTAGTAAAATGTAAACCATGATAAACTTAATATGTGCCCCATTGGAAGTAGATAATTATATTATTCTTTTAAATGAGCAATTCAATTGTTTCATTGAATTTTTAAGGGTTTTTTTCCATTTCACCACAGATTATATATTTTTACCAGAAATTTTTCATCTAAAATCTTCCAGTCTCCCTTTTTATAGAGAAATACAATGCAATACCTACTGTATGGTGATTTGTTTGTAATGGATACTTTTCATATCTCCTCTGTATAGTGAAATAATTTCAGAATGTACAATTTTTAGAAAGTGGTTAGCCTATGAACAGTACTGCTTTGAAATTGTTTAAAACATGTCCGTGGTATTAGTTTGGTGAAAGTTATGTCGTTCTTGTCGGTAAAATGCAATTATTAGTGATCCTTTTGTAGTAGAATAGAAAATCAAAGAGATAGAATTCAAAGAGTATAGAAATTGAGTAGTAATAAATAAAAACAACCAATGAACAATCAATTGTAGTTAATACAACTCTTTGAAATAAAAACATATATATTTGCACAAACTTAAGAAATGATATTGAAAATGAAAAAAAGATTATGTATATCAAATATAAATTTACTTTTCTTAAGGTGCCAGAGAGAAGAAGGTGCGAACTTATAGGGAAAATGTTATCTAGGGGCATTCAATCACGCTTCCCCATTACAGAAAGTAAACCAACAAAAGTTTTATGAGAATGAAATGCATTTTGGATAGCCTGTTTTTTTTTGTTTTTTTTTACATAGCATGTACTCTAGGCTGTCTTTAAGAGGGCCATCTATGATATTAGCATATTAAAAATATTTATTTCTTCAAATATTTATATCATATTGATCCTAAATGGTTACATGGTTACTTCTAGTATCAGCAATTTATTGTTCCTACTTTTGATATTAGGCATTAATTGAGCAGTATTTTAATGTATTTTTTTTGCATAATTCCAAAAATAAACTATATTTCCAATATTTATTTCATTTGTAGCTTTAAGTGTGATATAATGCATTTCCATTTTCAGTGTTAAATATTCCATAGATAAGTAACTAATTCATTAAGTTCCATTGCAATGTTTTCGTTTCATTCAAATGCTTTTTAAACTTAATTTTATGAATTTCACCTATAATTGAAGGATATTTTGCACAAACTATATAAATGGAACAATTATTATTATTATTATTATTATTATTGAGAAGACTTAGGATGCCACAATATGACTTAAATGTGGTGCCCTCACACTTTTGCACCTTAATACTTGAGGTTGGTTGTCAATCTAATAGTTAGTTTAAAATAAGCTTCAGTGTTTAATATTAAATAATACTTATTTAAAAAAATGCATGTCTACTGCTAGCAGTGATGAAAATCCAGTGTATGGACCAATAGCAGCTCTGTGTGGTTATTGGGTTAAGATAAATGGAGCCAATGGCTAGAGCTACATTAGCAGGATTAATGTAGGATGGCAATTCATTGTCACGTGATTATGTGGGACTATCACTTAAAAACCTTATTCTTTGAAATGTAATATACTGTTAATTTTACTATACTGTTCATGTTTTTAAACAGCTTATTAATATTCGGAATGGTTCTGTGCTGGATTCACAGTTATTTTATAAAAAAAGAAAAAGAAATTGAACTTCTAACTTAAATATTACTTTTTTGTTATTTTTCCTTAACGCTAAAGTTACAATTCAGGAATTATCTGTGATCTTTCATTTGAGACATCATATAATTAGTACTTGCAATATCAACAATTCCAAGGTATGAGAGAAGCTCTTAATTATTAATGAGAGAGCATCTAGAATTCACAAGCTAACAATATAATAATTGGCCTCCAGAACAAATCTGTACAGAAAATGTGTATAAAGAGTGTTCTTCATTGTGTTGTGTATGCATTGAAAAAAAAAGTTTCAGAAAGGTACATCTCATTTTATATTATATGTTTTTATATAACTATGTATTTAGTACTGCAAATAAATCAGCCTGACAATGAAGAATTGGCTATTTGATTTTAGATTTTAATTATTTTGTCTAAACCTTTCTAAACTAGCAATAATAATAATAATGATGGTTGGCATTTACATATTGGTTCCAATGAAAATCTTGTACAAGACTCAAAATAAAGTCCCAGATGGCAGGACCGACACAAGTGCAAGTGGGTGAGGCCACCCAGAACCACTCGGAGGAGGCCCAGGGTGCGGAGAACAATTTAGGGATTTAATAAATTTTTATAAATACTGTAATACAGTGTATATGTACAGGGGTCCCAAGTTAGGAGAAGTCGCTACAGGAGATCTGGTTAAATGAGTTTTCACATCTGATTTGACTTTGTTGCACATAGTGATACCAATTGGCACTGCCTTCCATGAGCCGATTGATAATAAAGCAGTGAAAATATGCAAATATTATGAATTTGCGGGAGATGGGTTATATTCCAGGAGTTTCTTGCTTGCTTGCCAGAATGCAGGAGGCCATCCCGATTTCCGGGAGTCTCCCGCAAATTGTGGAAAACTTGGAATCCTTGATATATATGAACATACATTATATATGAAGGTTGCAGGGGCAACCAAAATATTTGTGCTCAAATAAATATATCAACCATTTTTTCCTGTCACTTGTGATAGTCTCACTACGTACGATAGGACCGGAACATCTGTGCCCATGTCGCATATCTATGCCTTCTTCTTGTAAAGAATAATCGCATATCAAGTTGCTGTTATTAATTAAGAGTCGTACCAGGGTTAACAGCATGACCCCCCCCCCCCCCAATCACACTCCTGGGTGAAGAAAGGCAAACGTAATTACAGTGTCTTCCGCAAGGACAAAAGCAATGCAACGAGCGTCGGTCTCAAACTCCCAATCTCACGATCAGAAGTCCAACACCTTACACGCTGCGCTATACGAAGAAGGCGTGTCCATGTGTGTTTCAAACATATAAATATAATATAGCGTAACATTAATGAAACTCAAATATATATATATATATATATATATATATATATATATATATATATATA
>NW_022744966.1:2358064-2362399 GCF_011630105.1 Anneissia japonica
ATATATATATATATATATAGGGGAGAGAGAGAGGGCGGTATGATCTGAGTACGGTAGGAGTAATCTTTTCTTGACAAACTAACTAAAAGAACCTAAATGCTTGAATTCTGGTTGAACTTGTAAAACTTCAGCAAAGTTATCTCTGAACCAAGCTGTGACATGGATGTTATCCACTGTAAAGTAGTACAGTTTATCTTGACAAGTGTTGCGACGGTAGCTGGATCTAGGATCGGCTGTTAAGATATTTGTTATAGCTTCCTTGGCTTCTTGTGCACTTGAGAAAAATTCCAACACATATTCATCTTTTGAACCTGTAAGATTACAAAATAATGACAATAAATTGGAAATTTAGTTTGTGTCTAATGACAAAAATAAACCTGGTTGTTTAAACGTATGTGCTGTACCCACATTATTGTCAGGCACAAACTGTATTTTATGTTTTAGTCAAGGGTGATTATAGGCCTACAAACTAGGTTTATCCTGCTTAAACCATTACGATTTTACTAATGATTCCACAATTGATGCATATGTATAGGCCCATTCCAAGTTATACTGCAAGTAGGGTAATGCTTTGCCCAGGAAAGTTAGGGAATCTAATCTTTACATTTAGCCCTACCCCAGCCAGGCCTTCTAATAACCCACTGAAGTGGTTAAAGTTTGAATCTGTCCATTTTTCTTGGTATGTGAGCTATGGCTAATTAGTCTAATTAACTACATAGTGTAATTGCACAATTATGTAAAAAGGAATTAAATATTGTGGTTGCACAATTATGTAAAAAGGTAAAGCTTGATGTACGTAATCAAACTGTTAAAGGAAAAAAAAAGAAAAAACATCATTTTTTTAGTTTTTTTTCCTCTCCTATGAACTGGCACTTCATAAATCTCTGCTATTATTATTAATATTATCAAATAATAATTTTTTTGCAATTTTTACCATTAGAATGTTTTGTCAGACTTGAATTTATAAAACTGTTTAACTGTTTTTCTGCACTGGGAGTAAACCGCACATAAAGCTCCTTTATTGGTGGAGAAGTAATCCATTCTGGTACTCTGACATCCTTCACAGATCTTTCTGGGCTTGCTCCTTCTAGTTTGGCTCCTTCTGGTCTGGTTCCTCTTGCTCTGGTTCTCTCTAGTCTGGTTCCTTCATGATACTGTAAATTTGAAACCTCTATTGCATCATTTGTTGCTGCACTGTCATCATAATTCACCTGATCAATTGGAAGCAAGTGTTTGGACAAATCCTGTTTGCTATTGGCATCCTGTTCTGCATGTGTAGATTGATAGTTGCCAATCTCTTGATCCAGTCTTGGTAACTCTGCAGCTCTGAATGCCTCTTCCGGTCTGTCGTACATTGGTACATATGGCTTGATGTCCAAGATCGGTGTGTTATCGATGATATCAATCCCAGATAAAAATATAGTATCACCTGAAAAAGATATACCATCACGTTAAACTGAAAATTTAAAAACAATAATTGCATACTTTGTAAGAGTGATTAGATTTCAACTCAAAATTAGAATAAAAACATACTGTTGTCTGCTTTTCAAAGTTTTTTTTTCCTAAATATTGTAGGTGTACAAATTACATATATACATATTTACATACATTATTTATAAAAATGGTTTGTGTTTAGATTCTTGTATTGCTAACAATAAAATAGCAATTAGAATTGCTGAAATTGTGCTTTTTTGAAATTACAATTCCTCTTATACTCTTACCTTGCACTTTATCTAGTTTGGCCAGAGATAAGCCTATAGGATTTGGTCTGTGTGGACTCCTTGTGGAATACAGTCCGGTCTTGCCTCCATCTAGTCTAGGGGGTTTAACCTTTGCTTTTGTAAAACTTGTCAATGGTCCATTGTCATGGAAAGCAAATAACACCCTGTACAAAACAAAAACAGTGAACATTGCAATAACCATTATTAATAACATAAATGTATTAAAAAACATGCTGTAAAAACTCCACTCTTTCCCTGTTGTAGTGATCCCTAGAATATGTCAAACCTGGGCAAGCTCTAGTCAAAATATTATTAAAGTTACTGTGAAGAGAATACATAGATAAACATTCATTCATGTA
This sequence comes from Anneissia japonica, assembly GCF_011630105.1. Taxonomy (NCBI): domain Eukaryota; kingdom Metazoa; phylum Echinodermata; class Crinoidea; order Comatulida; family Comatulidae; genus Anneissia; species Anneissia japonica. The sequence goes on from NW_022744966.1 coordinate 2,360,145, forward strand.
TTCAATTGTACTTGCCATAAGGCACAGAATTGCAGAAATTTTTAACAAAATACAGTATGTAAAAATCTTTAAAAACAATAAAATGCAATTGAATTAAAAAAATATTTATTTAAATATGCTTTCATTACCAGACATGTGAGAAGCTTGCTAAACCTTCCAAACTGTGCTCAGGGTGGACAAAGACTGATTTTGATATTTGTAACCTTGCTTTTGCAAAGCTGCACACAGATGGTTGTCTCGGAGTCCCATTCTTACTCTTGAAACAAGAACGAAGGTGTCCAATAGGCTGCAGTGGAAATATTGATGCGCGTTGTTGAAGCTGCATTGCATCTGTGTCCATAGGTCTTGCCTTGTTACATGTTGGTACTATTTCATCTTTCTTTGATTTTATCAAATTATATAGTTCCTCAACATCTTTTTTGTAAACATGTTTAAGTGTTTCGATTTGCTGTCTGTAAATACAATTAATATTAAATGGATTGCGAATGTTAAAAAGACGAAAAGTTGAACTATACCACTTAGTGCTAGGAATATTTCTGACTGGCACTACACCAGCCTATAATGGAAATTAAGGCCAATACAATAGTCTTGGACATAAATGGAGTACTGTATCTGGCCAATGTCAGCTGCTGCAACAGTGGTTTAGAGTCAAAATTTCCATACCACCTATTAAATAATTTGTCTTGAGTGTAAAATATGGGTTGCTTAAATTACAGGTACAGGAAATAGCTGTGAAATTTCACAAGATTTAGGGGCCACTTTTTCTTAGTTTTCACAATAATTTATCAGTTTAGTTAGTTTAGACAATGTAACCAAAGATCCCAGCAAAAGAAAAGTCCCTTGTTTTGGACATTAACCCATGATCAATTTCCGAAGTATTTTTGTAACTACAGACATTCCATAGAACTTGAGAATTCTGCAAGTTTTTTACAATGACTAGAGATACAGCTGAGTACTCTCAAAACTGAAATTATATGTAAATTCACTATTTTAAAAAAGATGTGCAAAAATATGGGTTTTTTTACAGCCTTGGCTATTGTACAGTATAGTTGTTACATAATATAATATTTCTTACAGTGACTAGCATTAACAATCAAGTCTCCTGGATTGCCCTGGAGTCTCCAGCAATTTTGGTCCATTTTCCGGTCTCCCAGAAATTCCACACTTTCTCCCGGAATTTGAATTTTTCTTGAATTTCTCCAGGATTTTACCAGCTTTTCACAATTATTGCTTATGCTAAACTAAATTTTCCCATTCTTGACCATTAAATATGGCAGACATCCAATTTATTGAACATTCTAGGCAGCAATAAGGTATTAACAATGACCTAAGCCTGCCCAAAGCTTCTTTGTTTTTATACTGAATATGGTGATGAATTTGTACATGCGAGTCCTTGTACATGCGTTTTAGCCAGTACATGAGTCGAAAACATCTGTCTGTTCCTACATGACAAATTCTCCAGAAATTTGACTTTCACAACTTGGGACCCCTGAATAACTCGATTATGAAATATGTGACAGAAGATTGCCTTTAATTGGTCCGTAGTTGTGGCATTTTAAAATTTTATACTGTATTTGTTTTTGGGAAAAATGATGCAATGACTCAGTAGGCCTCCCAATTCACCTAAAATCCAATTTTGAAGGCCAATTTCCCTCTTCCTAAATAAAAATAAATATTAAAGTTTTCCCAGAAAATCTAGAATTTTTCTTCGAAATAAAAAAAGAGAATAGGCCTATCTGTAAAATTTGCTTCACAAATATGAGATTTGTAAATAAAATGGGTAGGCCCCTTTCTGCATAAATACTTGTATACAGTACTTATTGTTTGTTGAATATTGTTTTAATGTATTTTTGTAAGACCACGAAACAGGATACATTAGTTTAAAGTGTTTCCCTTTCTGCATAAATATTTGTATACTTATTGTTTGTTGAATATTGTTTTAATGTATTTTTGTAAGACCACAAAACAGGATACATTAGTTTAAAGTGTTTCCCTTTCTGCATAAATATTTGTATACTTATTGTTTGTTGAATATTGTTTTAATGTATTTTTGTAAGACCACAAAACAGGATACATTAGTTTAAAGTGTTTCCCTTTCTTCGGCCACAAGTCAACTCGGCCACAAATGAACTCGGCCACAAAAAGTTCGGCTGCAGTCAACTCGGCCACAAGTCAACTCGGCCACAAGTTAACTCGGCCACAAGTCAACTCGGCCACAAGTTATTTATAATTAAAATGAAATGTAAATACGGTAT
>NW_022744966.1:2362408-2363720 GCF_011630105.1 Anneissia japonica
TTTCTGCATCCTTTTTCTTCAATATGATTAAAATGAAGTACACAGTATATTTTAGTAAAATTCTGATCATCGTCACATCGTCGTGAGATCGTTGTATACATTTCTTCACACTGTAATCTTATTCAACAAAGAAAACCCGCCACTTACAGAATGCAATAAAATCTGACAATTTTAACATTAACAATTTAAGCAATCTTAATAATTAAGAAAAACACATATATTAATGTTTAATTTTGTTCACGTTAAAACACTGACATAAAACATGAGTACATACTGTAGACCTAATCATAAAAAATTTAAATAGAAAAACCACATTATGATTTTTTTAAAATGTTAAACATTTATTTTGAATCCGACTAAAATGAATGCACGATGGCGTGCATTTCGATACTATTTTCTTCAGAACCACGTCCAAGAATTAGGCCTACGTTAAAATTAGGTGGGGTGCAGCATCTGATATTAATTATCCACAATAGGAACAATTGGTATTGTTGAGTGACAGACTTCAGTCCTTCATATTTGTTCGACCATTGGGGGATATGTTTGAAACCCGTCAGTGACAAGGATGCATCCAATGACGTGATTCACCAGTGACATGTCGGTCCTTTTCAAATATTTACTTTAATAATACTAATTAGTCATAATAATGATAATAAAGGTGATAACAACAACAATATTAATAGTAATATTTATTTTAACAATACTAATAGAAATAATATGGTAATAATAACGATATTTATATATCTATTTTAATAATACTAATTAGTGATAATAACATTGAAGGTGATAATAGCAATAATAACAGCAATAATAAATTAATGATAACGTTTATTTTTATAATAATAGTAATACTAATTAGTAATAATAATAATAATTATGATACTTATAATACTAGGCCTACTTAGTAATAATAGGGTAATAATATCGATAATAAACAACAACAATAATAATAATAATAATAATAATATGAGAAAAATACCAATAAAACACCAATAACAATATTTTTAAAATTACTAATTATTAAAATAATAAGACTAATATATAATAATAATATGAATTTAAAAAATCGAGAATTTTGTATTATTTATATGGTAACAATAATAATATCAGCAAAAATTTAAATAATACATAATGTTAATGCTAAGACTAATAATTGATATTAAAACTAACGGTAATAAAAATAATAATAACACAATGACACCAATAATAACAGCAATATTATTGTGGCCGAGTTGACTTGTGGCCGAGTTAACTTGTGGCCGAGTTGACTTGTGGCCGAGTTGACTGCAGCCGAACTTTTTGTGGCCGAGTT
>NW_022744966.1:2365034-2381618 GCF_011630105.1 Anneissia japonica
TACTTTAGGCCTACCATCATGGTTCATTTTTTATAGATCACTGTATAAATTACATAATAAAATTTAAACCTCAAACCACACAACGCTGAGGACCGAGGTGGCGGCGCGTGTCAGTGTGTTGCGTGAAAGCCTGTGAACCGTGAATTTGACCTAGTTTGCATCCAATATACGCCAGTACATGAGCCAAGCCAAGGAAATCTGTTTCTACTACATGTATTCATTATCTTATTTAGGCCTAATTTCTGTTTTCATATTGAATAATTAAATTCTATCAATCAGTTAAATCAATCAATCAATTATTTTTACTACCTGTATTTTTGCTGGGAATGGGGATTTAACATGTAAATAAACACACAAACATTATTACAAATTGCAATTTTATGATTGTTAATTTTTTTTAAATCATGAGTAAGTTGCTACATGAATATTAATCATGTTTTTAACATGTTTCACAGGAACACAAAGTAAAAGTTGTATAATGACGTCCACATTCGAAGAGGGCAGTACAGTAAGTCATGTGTTGTCAACATCTGATGACCTGGATCTCTTGTTTGACATGAGTACTGGGATACTGATGGATGATGTGATGATCTCTCCCAATGATCCAGATTATTTCCAACTGGTAAGGTTGCAAAGGAGCATTTCCTTGTAGGCCTACCTTGTTACTAACCTTTATAACTGTTATAAGCTTTTTTTTGCAAATCAACTTATATTACCCCTTTATTTACAGGATTCCAAGACTGGATTAACTGATGATGTTTTTAATGACCTTCTGCAAATACCAGATGCAGAAATCCAAGAACAGTCATCAACAGATTTGCTGTACATTTCGAAAGCATATTCACCCATTAGCAGTGACAGTGGTATATCGGATGACCAGAAGTCACCTTATAACAGCCAATCAGAGGCCAGCCCTGTTGGCATTGAGGAAATCCCTTTAACAGAAGAGATCCCTTTAACAGAATCATATGTAGACACTTTTGATTTGAGCAGTATCTTGACAGGGTCTGATGCAATGCTGATTGATGGTGACCTTCTTACCGTGACAACATCAGATGGAAAATTAACTGATATGACAATTCAGTTCACCGGTAAACTGTTTAACTTTTTTTCTATTTGACCTTTTAAAATATGAAAAGTTAAAGATGTTCTTAATTTTTATTTATTTTCACTGCTGTTACTTTACTATGGGTTAATTTATCATATGTTCGCATACAACAAATTTGCGATAGATCTCTTGGCAAGATTAGAATTTTGCTGTACACAACCATACACATATACCAAAGGATGCAAACACATACAGTACATAATCCAATGCATTACATTAAATTATGATTATACTATTTTTTTTTATATAGAAACTAAAGAAGCAGTAAAATGTATCAAGTCAGCCACAGATTCTCTGCCACTGTTCATTAAAGATGACACAAATTTTTCGGAAAAATCCTTTAGCAGTGAAAGCAAAGTACGTATCCAGATAATTACAGTGGTGTCTTCTATTAACACCATCACTCTCATCATCACTGCCATCAAATCTATTAGGCAGTGTTTATTTACCTGACAGTACACCTAATCGTACACTCTGCGTATATTAATAAGTTACCAGTGCTAGGTTTTGTGGGTTTATCAAATTTGTTGTGTTTCTGCGTTTTTTTTTGTGCCTCTGACCATGAAAATTATCTTGCTAGAGAATGCCTTTAACACATAGAGATATAATAAGAATACTAGAGCATTAACTGCAATCTATTCGATGTTCGAAATACGCAGAGCTGTGTGTGTGTGTACCATCCAAGATGGCTGCCATAGATTTAGCCAATCAAATTTCACCTAAGCACCATCATTTGCAATTGCGCCCTCAATTTACACAGAAAGTTCAGTACAGCTAGTTACCCGTATGTTTGAAACTCGAGCGTTGTGGTGTATGGGTATAAAATACACGATTTTAATTTTCATTCCTTGGTACACTACTTTATTTTTGAATAAGATGCTCCACTTGGCCTCGTTTTGGCTATGATAGTTTAATAATTTGTTATTACCATTACTCATTATGAATAATGAAATAATAGTCAGTCAGAGGGCTTATTTATGGTAATAATATGTATACTAAGCCTGAAGGTGGCGCTTTACTACGACAGCAATCTTGGATGGTACACATACATAACTCTACATTGCTTCGCCATCTTGTCAGCACTCTATTTGTTTAATAGCTCTATGCTTTAACATCAAATGTTACCTGTACATTATATAGCCTAGTGTGTACCAAGTAGATATGGATACTTACATAACCAATTTTTTTTTTCCTAAATCTCCAGACATTTCCAGCATTAACATTAACAGATGAAGAAAAGAAACTCTTAGACGATGCCAATATCGTACTACCCTCTCACTATCCATTGACAAAGGTAACGTCAGTCTTGATCTGTCAGTGATGCAAATTTATTTAATGAAATATTCTGTAAAATGTATCTATTGGTGATTTATACAAGGCTTTAAAATGATGTGTTGCACCTTTTAGAATTCAGAACCAAGATGTTCCAAAATACCTTGTTGCTCTACTAAAGGCTACACATGGCTAAATTGGTCCAAATTGGAACAGCCCAATTATTGCAATTGTTTAAATTTTAAGGAATTGTTTTTTGGATAATTATTTGACAATTTTTTTTATGCATCTTGCAGGATGAAGAGAAGTCTTTGAAAGCAGTACGAAGGAAAATCAGGAACAAGGTAAATGTTGTCTCCCTCTGTTCTTTCCCTTTGACATCCAACATTAGGTTAGAACCTATATAAACCAAGTCTCTTCATAAGCGCTTAGGGAAGTGCTGTAATGTATGCATGATTAACCTGTTATGATTGATGCTTTACATTTATTGTTAACTGATTGACAATTTTTGTGAATTTTATTTCTTATAGATATCAGCACAGGACAGTCGTAAGCGAAAGAAGGAGTATGTAGATGGACTGGAGCAGCGAGTACAGAATTGTACGAGACACAATATTGAGCTGAGGAGGAAGATGGAGCGAATTGAGAAAGAAAACAAGTTAGTTTAAATTTGAAATCCAATTTACGCAGCGTTATGCGACACAGTCAAATGCGATTTATCATCAGAAACACGTCTTTAGGTCACATGCTTCGACGCAAACTTATCGCGTCTGCATTTAACTCATACAATGCTGCCTGAGGTGGCCTTAACGCATGTGTTAATTTTTGTCAACAAAATTAATTATTTAACATATTTATCACACCCTAGCTTGTTGACCATTTCTCAGTAAATTAATTGATCTTGTACCATCTGTCTTCCATAGATCTCTGTTGGATCAGTTAAAAGATTTAAAGGCTTTAGTTTCTAGGACAACAGCCAAGTCAGTCAGTGCTAGTACATGTGTCATGGTAAGTATGTGGCGATTGCAGTGATAAGAACATCAACATTAAGGATAAGCGATTGCAGTGATAAGAACATCAACATATTCTTTATTTGCATTCACTCCATTGTACAGTAGGCCAATACCACACACAGAGTTCAGCCTAGGGACGTAGATTTCACCATTGTGCTACTCCATGGTCTCAGTACTAAACTTTTAGGGGGCAGACTTATTCCTGCAGAAGTACAGAATAATTCAAGACATATGTACCAGTCATACAGAATATTAAAAGCAACAGGGTAATTCATTGTCATATTTCTTCCCCTTAACTTTTACAGTGTCTGTTTTTCTTTCAGGTTTTATTGTTATCATTTTCTTTATTTGTGGCACCAAGCTTCAATTTGTTCAAATCATCTCCTCTGCCTAGTGGTAGGCAAAATGTTGGAAGTAAGTGTATTTTTATGAATCACAAGATTTCTCTACTTAAATACAAAATACAAAGTAATATCAAGTAAAATTTTCAAGAATTGGAAATATTATGATGCAGAAAGTATAATTCATATTCCAATTATTGAAATCCTGATGATGACATAATTAATGTTGAAATATTGAATCAAAACATGGTGGTGTGTAACAGTAGTTCAACACTTTCTGATCTGAGATCAGAAAGTGGACCTTTCGGTTATTATGAATTGACTCATTGAAAATATAAATATGCTATGAACTTTAAATTAACAGATCAAAAACAAATATTTTCAATAATTTATAGATTTAGCTGTGAAAATCCATATAAAAGCTTGCAGAAATATATTAGTACATATTCATACTAGAAATAGTATTATTTAAATGACTATTAATTGGTAAGGATTTCTTATTCTAATTATCAGTTTATGATAAGTGAAACATTGTTACATGGTGTAACATGGTTTTATTTAGTCATGCATAACAAAATACATACAAAATCCAATTAAAGTTGATGTACAACCCAAAAATGAAAGCTCAATTTGTGTTTCTTTGATAATAGTTGTATCAAGAACTCTGTTGGAAGTTGAAGAGACTGGAGGTGATGAGGTTAGCTATACTACAGTTTCTCCCGAAACAATTGAAACTGACGACGATGTAGAAAACAAATTTTGGCGGAAAAAAGTAACAGTGATAAATGAAAATGTTGAAGATAACAATGAATTTCAAATGGCCGGTCTGGAACAAGGTGTACAGGCAGCAAGTGGTGTTCCAAACCCATCTGTTCTGTCACATAATACACAAAATTCTACAGCAACACAAACAGCAAAGCATCCACAGGTTGAAAAATTGAAAAATAGTGAACATCATCTCCGTAATGATGACCTATAGGACATTTAATATTCTTTTTGTAAATAAGATGTAGATATTTTTTCAAAAGAGTGAATTCATGGAGATTTTTTTTCATCTGCTTTGTACATAAAAATATTGTAAAGTATTTTAGAAGACAAAAACTACATTTACATGAAGTTTTAAAATTGATGTATTTAATATTTTGCTTTTTGTGAAGGTATAAACTTCACAAAAACTCTATACCATTTACGTGTGAAGTAACTTGCTGATCTAAGAACTTGTTCAGCAAAGAGTAGACATCCTAATGAAGTTAATACTATGCCGCTATTTTTTTTATAGCCTTGTTCTGACGGTGTAAGTTACACCGGTGATATCGTAGATATCGAACAAACGCTTGTTATGAGGCTGACACCGACCGTATGAACGGGGTCACCTGATAGAAAACAAGCACTTCACCCCGCAAGCTAACACCGACAAATGACTGGATTAGCAAGGCTCTCATCCGATAGAACTTTCTTTAATTGACTTGCCACATGTTGATTGCAATAACATCTGTAGCTTGACCACGGTCTCTTTTTCGGGCAATTCTACTAGGCCTAGTTGGTTCATAATATCAACCAAAGCATCTTTAAAATTACCTTTTGAATTGTTTTTAACTTCATAATTGTCAAAATTAATCCAAATACAGTAAAACATTACAGAACAAATTTATATTATTACCGTTCGTTGTAAATGTGGTAGTACGTTCGCTGTGTCTAAATATATGGGTTATAAATGCTGTCGAAAATCTCCTAAATGTTAATAAGTAGGCTTAGGGTAGGTGAGAAAAAAAAACTAAGAGTTTTATTTCACTTTTTCGGAATGCTCTACCAAGTCAAGTTGAAAAAATTGAATGTTAAATATATTTTGCCTTTTATTTGTCGATACCTACTGCCCACCCAATTCAAAGCAGGCCTAATCTAATTTCTTTTTTGTCGTCTACATTTTATTGAAACATCAACATGGAAATAATTTTATATCAGTGTATAAGCGCTATAACTATCCCCTATAACTCTCGTGTAGACATAAGATAAAATTTGATGCAATCTTTACTGGATTTCTCATTAACTTGCATCAGATAGGAGTGATCGTCGGAACATAGCTAATGTCTTTCAATCAGCGTTTGTAAAAGTCCAGTATTGTTTATGAATTATTGTAGTTGATAACATCCTGTTCCATAGATTTAAATTGATATTATGGGAGATGTCCATCTTGGAATACACCACAAAAACAAGAATGCTACCATTCTAGGATTGTGTGTTAGCCATCATTTCACATTTTATTTTTATATGGTGTGCCCAAAAGCTTTGTAAAAAGAACAAATTTTGTTAAAAATAGAAATAAAAGTAAATTGTATAGATGAATTTTAGGAATTTATTGGACAACTAAATTATTTACATAATATTTGTTGGGATTCTTTTTTGGGATGCCCTTTTGAATTTTATTTCGAAAGATACATGTAATTAGTGATAATTAATAATAGACAGTTTGAAAAAAACTAAGATGGTGATCTAAGGAGGTAGTACAATGATGTATCAAAGAAGTATTGGATTTGTAAAGCAGACACTGTTAAATGTTGTATTGTTTATACAGAAAAAAATAGAATAAATTATGAACTTGGTAAAGTACCGTACTTGTAGACTACTATTGATTTTAACATGAAACACTAAACATTTTTACAGCTTTAATATATTTATTTCTTTCAACAACAAAAAAAAAATTGCAATATAATTGAATACCTTACTTATAGTGAGTGGTTGCCTTGGTGATATACAGTAGTTAAAGCCACTAGCAGACACAGACCAAAGCAATAAATAACGATGTTTAGTAGCCGGGCAGTTCCAGAGTTGGCCAAAGTTGTGCTTTGCATTCCACACACCACTTAAGAGCAAAATTAAAATTGGGAAAAGTCCTGAGCTTCTAGAGGAATCCTGGACCCTGAATAGATAAGAAAACACTCTCAACCTTCCCCCCTTATTGGCTCAAGAAAAATCCTGGATCTGCCACTAGTGTTTGTTCATGTAATGAACAAGAACTTGTGAGCCCACTAACCATTTTCATCAAATTTAATGACAATATTTTCACATGGCCCACATTGATCATTCTGTTGCTGTTCACAATGTAGACATCTTTAGGTGCAGGCTTGATGCACTCAATACCTAGACTTACATGACTAGTAGCACAGCCCAGAGGGGAAGAAAAGAGGAGGGGTTACTTACAAATACACTAAAGGGCTTTATAGTCAAAACCCTGTTTAATATAAAAGATATAAATACTAAATCCCTATGGTATGGAATTTTTTCCTTTCTTATTCTGTTAAAAGTGTCACATTTAATATAAATATAATGTGTGTCTACAATATTTAAACATTATTACAGCGAATGCAACTACAATTGCACTTTACTAAAAAAACTAAGGTAGAATATAATCTTAAGCTAGTTATGATACCTACATTTGAAATAATGTACATATGTGCAAAATAATGAGGTGCTAATTGGTGATAATAAGATACCAATACCCTGTACGGTAGGCTCCTGTCTACATCTTTGTGGCAATGTAGCAGACCCTTAAAGCTATGGTTATGTCTACAAGTTGAGTGACATAAATACTTGGAAAATAATATAATGTATGCTCAATGTGCGCAAAATTCTGTGTATTGTACATCACAGTACTGTATGCTCCCAATAATGTGCACGAAATACTGAGTATTACATTGCACATCACAATACAGTACTGTATGCTCATAATAATGTGCATTTCATTGTACAGTACATCACACCCGGGGGCTCACTTTTACAGTAAATATTTCCATACGCGTAGGTGCCACATTTATGGGGGTATTTTTGAGGACTTTGTAGCACAAGTGTGGGAATTAATGGAAGAGTATCAGCATGTACTGTATAGGGTATATTTGCGAAGACTTGGTAGCACAAGTGTGGGAAATAACTATGTAAAACTGGTAGTTAAAGTCCTTGCCCCGTTCCGTATCCAAGTAGCGTTAATTTTTCACACGATATTAGCGAAGGTTTTTTTGCTAAACACAGTGCTAAACCTACTGTTGATACATAGCCACAAACAGTAGGGATCACGAACAGACAGAACCGCGGTCTTATTCACGATTGAGAACCAGTACAAGTTTAATTTGGTAAGGTTAAATGGCCGTAATAGTAGTTCAACTGACATTGGATTTTGGTAAATGGTAGTTCAAGTCCCTAATAATTTTCAGTAAAATAGGTAGCGCAATTGTGTCTCATGTGTTGGAGTGGCTGCTGCACCACCGCCCCACCCCCACCATTGAAGGTTGGTATACAAGTGAGCTCCCCGGGATATCACAGTACTGTATGCTCATAATAAAGTGCGTAAAATACTGTGTATTTTATCACACATCACAGTACTAATAATGTGTACAAAATACTGTGCATTTCATTGTACATCACAGTACTGTATGCTCATAATAATGTGAGCAAAGTACTGTGTATTTCAAATACTGTACCTTGATGCACCTTAAATATAAAATCATGACTTGACACAGAATAATCTATGCATTCATCACTATAATAAAAAAGGATCCATTAGGAACATTACATTAAATCACTACTACTAAATGCAGGACTCGACTAATGGATGATGAAAACTATACAAATTTAAACATTATATGTAACCATAACAACTAAAGCGATAGCATCACTATGAAAACTATTCACACAGTTGCTATGATACCCAATTGATTGAATGGTGAACATGTTAACAATCAGCCTCCAAGGCAACGCGTAGAAATCTCTGATTTCCAGCTTCCTTAACAGCTTTATCAAAATTGCTTAATTTGAAGATTGGTCCGACAAGGTTTTCAAACGGGTATTTGTTGCTGTACTTTGCAATGAAATCTACACCAGCTTCTAGATGTTCCGGACTGTAGCTATCTACACCTGTTAAAAAATGAAAAATTTAGCAGTCATCAACACTTACAACATCAAATAAATAAATTATTCAAATTATCAACATCAATAGCTATGTTCAAATTTTTTTTAACCACTGCAAGTTGAGGCAGCGAATAAAAAAATTGCATTGTAAATATGCCATAACTAACCCGATTACAGAACAGAAACATTGGGACAGCTCTCATTAATAACAAAAACAATCCATGAGCACTTAATGCACTGGTGTCTGTCAATAAAATACCAATAACTATAAAGTCTTTGAATCTTGAACCAATAAAATACAAATTTTAAGGTTTTTACATATTTTAGTGCTGTAATACTAATACTGAGCCTATTGTCTACTTTAACTTGATAAGCAAGTTTAATATGGATTTATATACTATCCACATACTGTATAAACTTTGATGTTTTTACTTTAATTCAATTTGATTTTCTAATACAACATTTGCATCTTATGCAATGAAATTATTTGCACAGTATTTCCTCAGTGTTAGCACTTGAATACTGAATAATGATACCATGCAATATGTTAATTCAGCCAATTAAAAATAAATCCTTCACAACTGTCAGCTTTCAGTTTTGTGCTATATATAGCTTAACTATTAGAAGCTTTCAAAATCATTTATTGTTACAAAATGAATTTAGCCTTTCTGATTTTACCATGGAAACTTGGAATCCTGTATACAACAATGCATCAATCATGAGTACTGTACTGCAAACATTGGGAGTCATCAGACATTTGCTCATGAATTCATTGACACTTCTATACTGCAACATTCTATCTAGCAGGGTTGTTATTAACATACAAGATACAACCAATATTATTACAGTATACAAATCAAATCAAATCTTTTTTTATTCTGGAGAAAACTAATCAAGTAACAAAGTATAGGTAAATAAATCAAGATAGGTAGTTAGTTAGTTAACACTTTTCTTAAGTATATTTAATGTAATGGTGTCAAATTTACAGCAGATATCTAATGGGAGACATTTTAAAAGGATTTACGGTTTAATGTTAGCTTTCATCTTATTCATATGTTTTATGAACAAAAACTCAGACTCGGTTGGCCAATCAATCCTTTCTTATTGTATTATTATTTGGTTTTCTCATATCACCATAGACAGTAAGGGGTCAATTATTGAGAATTGTGAACAAGGTTGACGGCAGGTTCACAGAGTGATTGGTGCCAATGTAAAATCCTTAGAAGATATTTTTAATAATAATATACTTAAGAAATTTAATTCAAATATGCAAGAATCATCCCATCCATTATGTACAATTCAGACATTATCATTAATAGATCAGGAAGGGAACAAAAAATATTCACAAAGTGTTTAAGGCATTCAGCATTGTACATCGCTTGTAATTTTTTTAATCAAAATTTAAGGAAATAATTAAAACAGCACTGAAAATTTTGTTTACTAAGAAATATTTATCTAACTAGTTACCACATGTATATTTATGAATTATTATTTTAGGTACAACAAATATCTCAGAACTGTATTATTTTAACAATTTAAAGTTGACTTGTATCTTGTAACTCAGACATGACAAGTCCCCATAAGACCAAAAAAAGAAAGATCAAATATGCATAATCTTGGCCATAATACTGTATGTGATAAAAAAAAAAAAAAAACCTCAGAATAGCTTAAAATAGCCTAAAATTGCCCACATGTTTTAGATGCCAGAGATGTCTACCTTTGCCCCACTAGGGTATAAATTCCTATATGAAAAAATCTGCTTGCTTCACAACATTCTGAGATTCAACTTTGAAACTGGTACTTATGGTAAAGCATTTTGATTGGTAGAACTTCCATAATCAAGTTTATGACTTCAATTAATCAGCCTTATGAAATAACACATAGTACAATTATCTCATAAAACTACCTTTATTGCTGATAACCGATGTAAATTAATATGGATTATCTCAATTAAAATGTTATTTGATAAGGACTGCATTCCATACTCTCATCACTGCCACATACATTGCATTTTAAAAATACCTTGTCGTTAACGTTGATATGATGCTTTGTTCAAATCTGCAACATGCTTGAAAATGCAAACCACAGCTGCATTTTAAATAATTTTTACTATTATTAATGCAAGCGGGGCCAAACAATTTTTAGATTTTAACATTTTCATTATATATTTTCTTTCCTCCTCCCAATATTCAAGAAGGGTTTACAGAAATTTTGGGTTATTGAAAGGGACCAAACCTGAAACATACATTGTAACACATATTTTATGCTCATCTAATAGTGACTTGTTAATTTCAGATGGAATGCTTTAGCCAAGTCACATCACATCAAAGAAAATCAATGCACATCAAATCAAAAATACAAGGAGAAAAAGGAAATACTGATTGCTGAAATGCAAAATTTAATTGGCGCCACCAAGCAACTCTCCCATAGCACAATAACAACTGCACAGCACCAATAATAGATGTTTATTAATGATGTTAGATGTAAATGTTACACTGATTGAGTACTGGTACCAGTAAATATTCACAAAGAGCTCACTTGGTTTAAAATTGATGAAGGCTATTCAATATAAAGCCTTCATCTTTGACAGAAATTTAGATAACATAAAGGTGTAGTTCATTATTCACAATTATAAAATGTGGCAGAGCCAAGCCAAAGGAGGGATGTCGAAATTTTCAAAATTGAGTTTTGTACATATTATGAAACTAGACATTATCATCTTCAAAATGAAAAAAAAAATCACTTTGATATTATAGTTTATGGCAAAGTTATGGGCAATCAAGGTTAGGATACTTGGTAAGTGTATTACTGAGAAAATTGGCTCTGAAATCAGATTTTATGTCTGTACGCTAGGACAAGCTCTCTTAAATACCATTTTTAGAGCATTTATTGATTATAAATCAGAGAAAAGTAAATGTAGGATGAAAGTTAAATGTTTAATATGTACGTTTTAGAGATTTTTAAAAAATCGGAAAAAATGACCATTTTCACGTTTGTGCATTTATTGCAAAACAGCCTGTGCGACTATCACTCCTTTGGCTTGGCTCTGCCACAAATGCTTGTTTCACTTTAGATATATAAATATATTGAGTAGTGATACAAGTATACGCATTCACAAAAAAGTTACAAAAATATCGTGTTTTTCATTTATTTTGCTTAAAAAGTTTGAGTGAATACCCTTAAAAAACCCTGTGAGTTTCAAGTAGTTACTCATCATAGAGCAATGAATGATGATGACATAATCTATTCACTTTAAATAAATGTGTTCTTTTGAGGTCACATTTAAATGTAACTTTTCATCATATAATGAGTCTAGATGCACCGCACAATAAACTGGTCATAATATGTAGGCCTATAGTATTTTTCTGGTGTTTTTTTTTTTCTTTTTCATTAACAATAATAATAGACAAAATAATAATATGCACACCCCATTTCACTTTACATTTATTGTACATTTTAAATGCCATATCTAGGGATGGAGAACTTCTTTTAGAACTTAAGAATATACAACAGATTTTGGAGAACAAAACAGTCTGTAAAATCTGACTTAATAATACAACAATATTATCATTACTATCCACACCACCAGATTCACTACATTACTGTCGTCATCATCATCATCATGACTATCATGATCATTATCATCATCATCCTCATCATTGTCCTCCTCCTCCTCATTCTCCTCACCATTATCACTGTCATTATCATTATCATCATCATTCTTATTGGTATCATGTTTGAAGCCATACCTGTGACTGTGAGGCATTTATCTATTAACTGTCCAACTGTGATATTTAGACTTGTGTTGTGATTAACAAGACCAACAAACATGTACACTCCACCTGGCTTCAAAACACGCACACCCTCCGGTATGACTGCTGGGTTGCCACACACCTGTAAGAAAATTTAAATTAGGAGATGTTACCCTATCTTCACAGCAGTTATGTGGAGAGGTTTCCTTGATAACATTATTAAATCAAATTTTTTTTTTTTATCATTTGATTGCGAAATCTCTCAGTTTATGAATAATTCAGACCGAAATGTTTGAATAATAAAATATACTATACACACTTGTTTGAATGCCCTAAAAACATGTGCTTAAAAATGATTAAAACATGGTGAAAGGGGAAATGGCCCTGAAAAATGGTGAAGGCAATGTGAGAAGCAATGACGACAGCGCAATGATTAAACAATTATGGTGATTATGATGATGTTAATAATGACCAAAAAACCTTTGTGTTGTCTAAGCATTACCAATCCAAAACTATAAAATGTGGTCTAGGCCTACATAGTAGAAAAAACAAGTAAGTTTGAAAAAACTGCTGAACAATCAAACCTGATCCTAGACAACACAACTAATTTTTTTGCATAATATACACAATAATTGATAGCTCCCCACAAGCATATTAGAGCACTTTAAACAGCAGTGGAGGTGACAATGATAGATTATGATAAATGATGATGATGGTAATGATGACAATAATGATAATCATGTTAATAATATAGAACAAATCCAATGTTGGTCAATGAATGATGTCAAGAAATCTGTTTATAATTGATAAAATAAAAGAATATAACCATACCAAAAGCTGTAATTCAGCAGTGTATGCCAGCTTCAATAAGAATTCTTCATTTAATCCTCAATCTGAATTAAATTACTTTATAATGGAAATATTGATGTAAGGGAAGGTAGGCGGATATAAATATGCAAATTCATTCATATTGGTGTCATGTAGAAGCTGGTAGTTTACTCTATAATTTTAGATTTGTAAATGTTGGTTAATGTACTAATATTTGTTTTTACATACCACAAATGAAAATCAATAGATTGCTTTTCTTTGCAAGCCAAACAAATGAAAGATAATAAAAAAAATATATTGATTTAACAATTTGTTAACAATTTGTTACTAAGATAATTAATAAAAAAAAAAATTATTTCTGGTTGGATGAGCACATTATGTCTTACCTCAATAACAATATCGATTGAATCATCGTCTGGATAATTACCTTTCACTCCTGAAATTGAAAAGAAAAAAAAATGATAGAGTTGCATCACAGTAGCAATTTAGTGCAAGTACAACAGTATGGTGCTCAATGACACTATGCACATATGCGCTACAAAACAGCATTGTCATCATTTACTCATACTGATACATTATGTTTTACAAGGTCAACAAAATTATCATCCAAAGTAGAACTAAGGGTTTCATGATTAAAGCAAGCACTTTTGCATTATTATTAAATGACAACAGTTCTTGCTGTGCTGAAACACCTACTTTCTATCCAAGTCTCTCTTTGGCTTTAGCAGATAATTGACTGACAACAATCCCATTGCAAATCCTAATATCAAAAATGTTATTTTGGCTGTACTGCCGTGATTCGGAAGAACATTACACACACAGTATACTGATCATATCACTATTGCAACTGATGACTGCTACAACAGTTGACTATCAGCAGCGATTGACTTTTGACAACTAGTATAGCTGCATACATCACTAGGGGAAAATTATACTTAGGTTAGATTTAATGCATTCCAAAACCTTTTCAAGCATTAAATCTAACCTTTGTATAATAATTTACTGCTAGTGTACTATGTGCAGCTCTAAATTGTTTATTAGTTTATTTAAAATTTTTGAAATTCACTATTAATATGCATGCTTTTCCTTAAAAAACACAAAATAAATACCAAACTTCTAAACATAGAACACTTCAGGACCATATAAATTTATACTTTCTTAAACTAAAGGAAATAAATATATAACATAGATAATTACAGTAAATTTTAATGAATTATCAATCTCATTACACACGTTATATCTAAATTCCAAGGAATTGGTTTTTATGCACGCACTGACGAGAAAAGTTTAGCCTAAAAAATTTGATATGTATTATGTTGTTTGTTCAATGGTCTTATTAGTCTGAAATATATATTATGACCTGTATTAAGACGGTCTTGTTTTTAGCGTCTTCTGTAGGTAAGTCATGGATTAATGTATTGTTACTCTGACCAGCACAAACCAAACTTGGTATTATGTGCTTTCACAAGCGAGGAATTAAAGATGCATAATTGTCTTTTGTGATTGGTTGATTGCCAACTTTTCAATGCTCGATGCATATATAAATGCTCTCTTTTTCTCTTTTTTTGCTTTGGTGGATGGATATAATGTGTAATTTCTATATTAATTTATATTTCTAAACATTTTTTGTGGTATATGATCAATTCACATAATAATATTACATCCATAGGATGCCCCTAAGTGAAATATCTCAGCAATGGATATAATGCGTTTTTTCCAAATCGTGGCAATGTGTACCACTAGCCTTTACAAGTTCCATAAGCATATCATTTCATTTTACTTGCTGTTACATTACTTGAATGAATTAGATGAAGTAAATTTTTCTTACTCAAGTCAAGAGGAATTCCTCCAAAACAGTTTACCAATTTTAAACGTTCTGCAATGTAATCTGTACAGTAGACTTTACTGTAACCTGCCTGATGTAGCATAGCACACCCATAAATACCAAATAACCCGGCTCCCTGTAAACAAGCATTTTCTAAGTTACATTTTCATATTAAGGTAAAGTTTCATATTGGTGATTTAAAGGTTTTTTACATTAAAATTATAATTTTTTTCTTAAATTAAAATTATAGTTTTTCGTAATGATAAAAAAAATAACAAGAATACATAATGAATTAGAATATTTATTTTTGAGTAATAATAATAATAATTACTTGTAATTGACACAATAATGATTATCATCAATATGACGGTGATTAGTAAAATAATGATATTGATAAGCTACCTGTATTAAGACGGTCTTGTTTTTAGCGTCTTCTGTAGGTAACATTGACGTAGCATGAGCCATGGTAGCAATTGCACAGTTTAGTGGGGCGGCCATTTTGTCTGACACATTGTCTGGTAGTTTAACAAGCTTTGTACCTCTTTTTACAATAACATGAGATGCGAAGCATCCGCTGAATCCCTGGTGGCTACTTAATGTCCCTTGACCATACTGTAGAGGCAAATTGTGTGAAATGTAATATATATTGCTCAAAACTATGGTCTATCACTCTTCTCAAATATTGTATTTCTGATTGGAATGGTCAAATTTGATTGTTTTTTTCCTTAAAGTTATTTATAGAGTTCAACAACAGGCTAGATGCCACTTTTTAGTAATCCTGTTGGGAGTTGGTTAGCTTTCTTTAATATTTGTTATTCATTTTTTTCTGTTATGTTGCATTCTGAAAAAGACAAAATACATGATTATATTATGTTTTATTGTTTTAGTTACCAAAATTATGCCGTCTTTCATGCTTCATTGTCAGTCCGGTACATGTCATGTCCTCCCAATTATTAAATAATATCTTACGACATTTGTACATAAGACCAACAGTGGCGGATCCAAGAATTCAAAATAGAGGGGGCTCAGACAAGGATTTTCTCAGACTGAGGGTGCAGACCACCTCAAGCCTACCATGTTGGGGCTGAGGTAATTTATGATTATTACACCTCTAAATGGTCAGAAATGGCACTATCAGACTTAATATATTTATAATTTTCATTTTTCTCCATTTTTTAAAAATAATTTTAAAAACTTCATTTTTGGGGGGGGGGGGGGACAGGCCAGCTCGGTCCCCCTCCCCTGGAATCAGCCACTGACCAAGCTAGTACAGTATTTCAAAGCATGAGATATTGTTTTTCTTGCAGTGAGAGCATTGCAACAATTTTGAATTAACAAGTATTTTTTTTGCTATAAAAGTATGACAATTATACCATACCATAAAACCACTGATACATTTCTGATGGAATCCACTCTGACAAAACTTGCACTTAAAACAAGAATCATAGAGGCTGAAGGAGACACGATCACCTGGCTTGATAGCCTCATCATCCAAACTGCTACCGACTTTGACAACTTCCCCTACAGCCTCGTGTCCTAGCACGCT
>NW_022744966.1:2381649-2388219 GCF_011630105.1 Anneissia japonica
TTTTTTTTAAATCTCGTTTTGGGAGGAGGGGACACCCCCCTCCCATACCCCTGTCTCTTATACACATCTCTCTTCTCAAATATTGTATTTCTAATTGGAATGGTCAAATTTGATTGTTTTTTTCCTTAAAGTTATTTATAGAGTTCAACAACAGGCTAAATGCCACTTTTTAGTAATCCTGTTGGGAGTTGGTTAGCTTTCTTTAATATTTGTTATTCATTTTTTTCTGTTATGTTGCATTCTGACAAAGACAAAATACATGATTATATTATGTATTATTGTTTTAGTTACCAAAATTATCCCGTCTTTCAGGCTTCATTGTCAGTCCGGTACATGTCATGTCCTCCAAATTATTAAATAATATCTTACGACATTTGTACATAAGACCAACAATGGCGGATCCAAGAATTCAAAATAGAGGGGGCTCAAACAAGGATTTTCTCAGACTGAGGGTGCAGACCACCTCAAGCCCACCATGGTTGGGGCTGAGGTAATTTATGACTATTACACCTCTAAATGGTCAGAAATGGCACTATCAGACTTAATATATTTATAATTTTCATTTTTCTCCATTTTTAAAAAATAATTTTAAAAACTTCATTTTTTTTTGGGGGGGGGGGGGAAACAGGCCAGCTCGGTCCCCCTCCCCTGGAATCAGCCACTGACCAAGCTAGTACAGTATTTCAAAGCATGAGATATTGTTTTTCTTGCAGTGAGAGCATTGCAACAATTTTGAATTAACAAGTATTTTTTTTTGCTATAAAAGTATGACAATTATACCATACCATAAAACCACTGATACATTTCTGATGGAATCCACTCTGACAAAACTTGCACTTAAAACAAGAATCATAGAGGCTGAAGGAGACACGATCACCTGGCTTGATAGCCTCATCATCCAAACTGCTACCGACTTTGACAACTTCCCCTACAGCCTCGTGTCCTAGCACGCTGCAAAAATATCAAAATACAATTTTTTCAGAATAATCAATATAAAATGTTACTTTTAAAACATTGGAATAATGTATTGCTTATTAAAGGTTTCTATACAATGTCTCTCCATGCTTTTCTTTTAGCTATGTCGTAACAAATTACTTTAATATAACAACAATTATTAACAACATTACAATAGGATGGATTGGATTGGATTTATTTGGTGTAAACACCAAGGATAGCCCACGAAAGTGTAGAAGTGGGGTCCTTCTGGTGGTGATTGGGCAGTACACCGGGAGATAATCCCTTACTCTTTTCCGAAGAGTGTACTGCATTCTTTAACGTGCACATGGGCCATAATGCACACGGGAGCAACGGCTTAAACGCCTCATCCGAAAGACAGTGCGCTAGTAACTTGAATTTCAGCCCTCTAGCTGAAACACAAGGAGAGGCAGCGATAGGAATTGAACCGGGGACCTAGAGATCTCCACGGTTCAGCGCACACACGTCCACAGCGGCTACCACCAGATTAGCGGACTGAGCTAAGCTGCTCTCTCTCTAACAATAATTATAACAATAATTAATGATAATAACAATAATTATAAATGTGTTTATAATTATAATATAATTATAATAATTGTTATACTGTATATTATAATTATAAGCACATCAACACTGAAAATAGAAATAGAGTTCAGACAATCAATGTTAAATTCATTCATTTCCTCTTATTCAAATAGTGTCTTTGTCAAGTGAAGGGCAAAGTACTACAGTTCCTTTCCATCAAAAACACATTTTGTCTGTTAATTTTGCTTCCAATTTATTCTGAACAGCAAACATCTATGTTGAAAGGAAGATCAACAACAAGAGCTTGAGATTATTTGAGCAAGCACGATTAACTCTGCTACGCTTCAATGCATTCAATCACGTCTTAAAGCAGAAAATTTAGGTTAAATACAAGTTTGTTTTATTACTAGCGCAATGAGCATATTAATCAAAATAATATAGAATAAGATTCACAACTAGTGTGAACGGAAAGATTCAAGCAGAACAAAATATAACAAGCAATCAATGACTGTACTTGACATACACAGACTTTCAATGGTAGTCACTGTTGTTATAATCACTACATTCAATTTTCTCATCCTTCTCAAATTTCATCATTGCTTCCATAATGTATTAAGTGTACAAATATTTATTAATTTATTATTGTAACTATTTGTGCATATGATTATTTTTGCTAGGTTTTCCTGTTTTGTATTTTAATTAAAGTGGTAAAGTATAATTTGATATCTTTAATATTTACTTTAATTGAATACATTAGCTTACTTTGCCTATCCACACTGTTTATGTTTAGCTTCACATTCACCTGAAGAAGTGCACTGTGTGCACGAAAGCTAGTGTACTGTACTGTCAAATAAACTAGTTTTTAAAGTACTAAATGTTTATTACATCAGACTAGTACGGCTCATTCATCTATTTTTATTTAATAATTACATTATCATAATGATGTTAAATTAATGTTTGTATAATTCTTAGTACAGTACTGTGCTAAACCAATGAAAATTTACTACATACAAATTTTAAAAAAAAATAAATATCTCCAAACCAGATGAATTTTTTCTAACACCGAATATAATATTTTGTTTTGAAGCCAGATGAAAATCTTAAAAGATAAGGAAATATTATCAATATCATCTAAAAATGGCATTATTGCTACAGCAACAGTGTTGACAACCTTTGAAACATTTTAGTATTTTGAATCTCAATTTATAAATTTTAATTGTTACTTTGTTATTCTCCGAAATTGAATTGCTCGCATGAGAATTACTATATTGATTGACTTTCACTACAGCAGTATTATGCAACCTTTCTGGGCCTTGAGACTACTTCAACACCATGAAAAAATGTACGGACCACTCTACACAAGCCTATACTAATATTGAAAGTAATTAATTAGACCTACAGTATACTGACACAGTCCAGTCATTGTGTTTTATATTGACAAAGAGAGAGCATCAATTATGCCAGTGGTTGTGTCACATAGACAGTGGTGGCACCAGCAGGGGGGGCAGGGGCTTAAGCCCCCAATCGGTCTGGTCAAGCCCCCCCCCCCATCTGCCAAAGCTCATCGGGCTTGCAGTCGGATCAAAAGAAAACCAATGATAGGCCTAGTTTTCCCATCCCAGCCATTTCCAGCCATCTAGAAGTCCCAATTTTTTTTTAAATCTTGTTTTGAAGCGCAATATAGTCGATAAATCTCTTGATGAAGTAGGCCTAACACTGAAGGTTAAAGGCAAAAAATTAAAAGATGTGTCATCGGGAAATTGATTATTAACTCAAAAATTAAAATTAATAAATAACAAATTTTCAAATGATGACAACAGAAAAAAAAAATAAGGCTGGAGTAATATGGACATTTTCAAAATTCTAGTGACTACCTTGAGTCTACTCATCACTAAATATTTTCTTAAAATTTGGCTTTACATTTGTTATTCCATCTGTTGCATGTGAACATTACCAATATAACATTTCAAGTTGGGAATAAAAAGCAATGCTGATAAACTAACGCTGTGGCTAGAGATACGGTACCCTATTTCTAATTAAATTTGCTAAAGGTACGGCAAATGGCATTACATCACCATCACCCAATGAAGAGGCAGAATGTGCATGACGTCACATTTCAAGACCGGCATTGAAAATCGCCCACATTGAAAGATGGTGTGAGGTGGGTGGAATGACTTGCGAATAAGTACTTGGCTTAGCACATGATTAGCTAGGCAAGAGTGAATATTTTCTTATAATACTGTCATCGATAAATAGGTGCAGTGTAAGGGTTCCACTCAGTAATAAGAGTCATGTCATTTATCTATATAGCCATATCAAGGAAGGCATGAATCCTCATTACATAGACCCAGGCCAGCTTGCTTATATGCCTTCACTTATAACAGAGTTGATACTACTCAGTCTTTGGTCTAATCTATTTACATGAGAACACATGCACTAAAAAACTGAATATACTCTAAACTGTAATTACTAGCACTTAACCGTTTAAATGGGCCTGCACCAAAATATATTCGACAAATTTGACACGAATAATCACGATTGTGAAAACTCATTCTATTGATCTGAATTCTGGCCGAACGAACGATGTTTACAATTGGTGAAAGTAACAGCGACAAAGTCTACACAAAGTTGGGTAAATCAAGGAGGTATCGGTTATGCATGTGCATTCAAAGTGTATGAATATGTTGGTCGGATTGTAAAGCGTGGTAATTTTGAATATATTATAACCTAGGCTTCTTGGACTGAAACTTGGGATGAGATTTTGTGGGTTGAGGAATTAGTTTAAACTGATATATACCACCCAGATTGAAATCTCACTGCCGCCAAACGAAGAATCCAAGCAAGGCCTAGGCCTTGCTTAGATTCCTAGGCCTTGCTTAGATTCTTCGCAAAGCAAAGAATTTAAGCAAGGTCTAGTGGCATACAGTATGCCAAGAGTTTGGTACAGGATTCAGTCCTTGTTTGATAATGGCCATATATAGATAAATGACATGACTCTAACCGAGTGGAACCATACGACTTTTTATCGACGACTTTTTAATATTCTAATTTACCCAGTACATCATTCGCGTTTCACCACTCATCGTGGGCGATCTGCAATGACAGTCTTGAAAGATGACATCTCACATTCTGGCTCTTCATTGGGTGATAGTGATGTAATGCTATTTAAAGTACATTTAGCAAATTGAATTAGAAGTACGGTACCGTATCTCTAGCCACGGCGATAAACTAAACCCAATATTGCAGTAATACGTGTAACTAAGTGTGAAAGCAATGCCAAATTAAAATAGTATGTTCTTCTCCATGGATTTATAAGCCATATACGATAGCAAACCACTCAACCTTTGGCGGACCACTTACATTTATCGCGGACCACCCACCGACCCTTAGTGTTTGACCTAATACCTCCTTGGTTTGACACACCACCAATAATTTTCGGCGGACCACAAAGTGGGTTCTCAGACCACGGACGGGTTGAGTAACGCTACACTACAGCATGTATCTATAAGCTGCTTTTGTGTTTCCTCCATGGTTATAACTGTATACCGTTTATTTTTTATTTAGTTTTCACAGGTATATGAAATAGAAATTTAAAAACTAATAATTAAAACAACTATTTAACTATTCAAAAATGATTATTTTTAATCAGCTAGGCTTTTGGGAGGTCTATGGTATGAGTACCATATTTCACAACAAAAGGTAACCACCTTTATTTATAAGTCATAAGACTCAAGCCCCATTTATTAATTGCATCACATTGCACCAAAGTTTGCGCCTACACAAACAAGGCCTAGCTACTGTAGGAGCCTACTTCCTGCATTCAACGACCGGTGTCTGGTGTTACTGTTAGGCCTAGAGTTAGATGCATTATTGATATTATGCAATCAATTAAATATTAATCCATGATAAAGTCAACAAACCTAAACAGGTGTCCTGGACAAAACAATATATCGGCGATGCTACCGGGAAACCTACCATCTAGGCCCTACGGATAAAATTAATTTAAGATCTTGACTTCGGATGCTACTCTACACCTACATCATCCACACACATGGGTGTGTTATTTTGAAACGTACCTCGGAGTTTTCGCTTTTGATCTCCCTTGCAGAATCTGCAAGTCGTATCTACATATCGTAGTTAGCTTGATTTTTATTAGTATCTCTTCTGGCCCTAAGTTTCCAAGATTAATGTGCGTGTTTTCAGTCATAAAACGCGGGGTCCTATCCGCTCCGAAAAACACTACTCTCTGAGCTGACACAGAAGCCATTTCAATGCTGCCCCAACGAACCTACAGTGTAGTGATGATGTTTGTTATGAAAAACTTTTCCTCCTCTCTCTCTCTTGAGTACCCGCCCGCGATTTTTTTTTCCGTACGAAACATTTACATGAAACTCCACTCGGGCCGTCTCGGCTGAATCGACCCGAAAATCTCATTGCAGAATTCAGGAGGTCAAAAGGTCAAAGATAAACGTCTACACAGAACAACTTCTTAGAGAACGTCGCTGTCTAATTTTTAAAAATACATTGATGTTACCATGTTAATACCAATGGGTCGTTTTAAAATTACATATAATATTTGATTAAGCTCCACGAGTAATGAAAAGTGTTATTTTAACTTGAGTTGCATACTATGACAATTTTAATTTTTTAGTTAGGCCTGGGTTTTGCGTAATTACCAAGGCCTACTAAAAACGCTTCTGGGAAAAGCACAGAGAGTAAGGAAGAGCGCGTTTCTTCATCACTGATCAAATGAAACAGAGTGACAGTTATTTTCAAATTAAGAGAAGAGCTGAGAATAGGCAGCTCTAAAGTGATGCCATAAGACCTGCCAAAATGGCAGAGCACCAAATGAATGTAAAAATGAGCTAGTTATTAATATTAGGCCAAGTTCATTACATGTAATGCCGAAATGATAATAATAATAAGTATTATTATTATTACCTGTACGTTAAGGGGAACTTGGACAATGGAGGAATTAGAGAACAATTTAAAAAACGACGTTAAGGGGAAATAACACAAAAGATAATCTCCTTGGCTAGTTATTATTTATAGGCCTAGTAAATAGTACAG
>NW_022744966.1:2388582-2397766 GCF_011630105.1 Anneissia japonica
GCCTCAATGTGTATAGATGGTGAAAGAATATGTTTGTAATAAATAAAACCATGATGAAAATGCATATATTTATTATTATTATGTTGTAATGATGTTGTTTGTACTGTTCTTTAATTTTATTAAAGAGGGCCCCTGAATATTAGTTAACCTACTGGACTAAACTAGAAGGGTTACCCTCTTTAAAGATGGTTGAAATAAAAAATAAAATTAATAAATACCCACTCTGACCCAAGACCCCTGTTACGCGCCTGGTGTTAGCGCCAGTGTGTGCCCTCGTGCGGACAGGGGATGTGACCCCCTCTGAAGCTGGAAACCTTGTTTTTGCATAATAAATTGATGCAATTTACTATTATAGGCCTAATCAATAAATTCCTCATCAACCGATATAACCTTGGAATTGAAATAACATAACTGATGTCGTCCACACTCTTCAGTGTGAAATGTGGCTCTCTTTGCAAGCACATCTAACATCTAAGGAAAGAAGAGCTTAGATTGGTACCAGATAAAATAATTTTGTTATCAACATCAATACATTATGCTAATTTTCATCTTTGTAAGCGCATAAGACAGTGCAAATTATTTCTTTGACAGTCTTTTGAAGTGTGTAAAGCTCCATTTTATCCCATACATAGTCAAAATATTGGGGGGGATGATATGGACCATCCCCCCTTGTCAAATATTGGGGGGATATATCCCCCATCCCCCATCTACGCCTATGGTCAGTTTATCTCAATGGTGCCAGTTACGGTTAGTGAAGGAGTACCTCAGTGACTTAAATATCTCTAAATCAGCTGTGGGCCTGATGGTATCATAATAGAGTCTTCAAGGAATTGAGTCATGAAATTAGCCCTGTATTAGCAGTTGCGTTTGAAAAACTACTTATCGATGAAATAGTCCATGAAAGTTGGAGGAATGCTAATATAGTTCCAATTTTTAAAAAAGGAAACAGGAGTGATCCCGTCACTCGTTAACTATCCCGTTAACTATCGTCCAATAAGCCTAACTTCTACCTTGTGTAAAACAATGGAAACATTTATAAAAAAATTCAATATCTTCTCATATGGAAGATAACTTCCTGTTTTGCCCTGAACAGCACGGATTTCGAAAAGGCCGTTCTTGCAATACTCAGTTATTGCATGTTATTGACCATTGGTCGCGATTGTTGGATAAAGGAAACTCGATTGATTGTATATATATATATATATGGACTTTCAAAATGCCTTTGATAGTGTCCCCCATGGTAGACTGTTGACAAAGTTAGAATCATATGGAATAAGTGGGTATTTGCTTTTATGGATAAAAGCGTATTTGTCAAACAGAAAACAAAGAGTTAGGATGGGATGGAGTTTTTCTGATTGGAGTCCAGTGGGGTACCTCAGGGAAGTGTACTTGGTAGTTTATTATTTTTAATCTTCATCAATGACCTTCCTTCCGTTGTGAACTCATTTTTTTGCGATATTTGTTGATGACACTAAGATGTATAGTCGTTAACAATCAAATTGATGCAGAGCATTTCCAGCATGCTATTGAGATGATGTATAAATGGTCTGTTGATTGGCAATTACCCTTTAATTTATCTAAATGTAAAATTGTACACATGGGAAGAAAAACTACAGGAGTTACATATTACAGTACATGGGTATTGGTAGTGAGAGTAGAACTTGAAAGTGTTTCCAATATAAATGATTTAGGAGTAATAATAGATGTATCCTGAAAATTTCGTAATCAAGTAGCTAATGTTATTAAAAGATCAAATAGAAAGATTGGTCTTATAAAAGGTTCATTTAGCTACTTAGATACTGAATCCATTAATATAATATATAAATCATTAATTAGACCTACTTTAGAATATTGTGCTACTGCATGGTTACTGAAACGTAGTCGGTTTTATGTTCAGTTTCATCCATCTCACAATGGTTTTATTCTGTAGTTAAACATATAACAAGATAATAATTAACAAAGCCCACATCGATAAATCTATGAAACACATGAAATATTCGTAGGAACATCCTAGGCCTATAAAGGTCAAAGGTCGACTCTCTACCTGCACTTGCATCTCCCCGTCTGTTCACGTTTATGCATAGCATTACTTACGGTAATATAGGTCTTAACTTCAACATGATAATTAAACGGCTTAAGCCAAAGCTTAACTCTAATTAGCTAATTGCAAAATCCAAAGCATATAACACTGAATCAAAGAATCATAATATAACAATGAAATTATCTCTACATATCTCATGATGAATTTAACTTACTTCAATTTACGCACTGTGATCTGGTTACTAGGCGATCTACTACTTCGCTACACAAGTTGCTCTATTTTACAGCCGCCCCCAAATTTACATGTAAATTTGCGTATTATAATTATAAAGTTAACAATCTAACAGATTAACAATATTCAACAATAATCCTATAAACATAACAAATCAGTTCAATAGCCACTTTAAGTTAACATTCGGGCACGTTCTATTCAGCGATCATTGGTTCATCCTTCTCTTCTGGCAACTTGATAAGCTTTGCCACCGGTCGTCGGTACATCGTGCCACGGACACAAACATCAACTGCTCTTACTCTGCCGTCCCGGCCAGGGAACACTTCTGTCACCGATCCAACGGACCATTGTGCTCGAGGTAATAGCTTACCTACAATAAGCACAACATCGCCAACTGTTAAGTTTTTTGATTCTTTATACCACTTCTGTCTAGTCTGAAGACCGGGTAGGTAATAAGTTATGAAGTGTTTCCAAAAATGATGGACAACACCTGGCTATGGCGCCATCTCTTACGTCCAAGCAATTCAGTCTCTGGATAGATGACCTGTGGTAATGCTGGATCGTATCTACCCATGAGTAGGATGTTCGGGGTGATAGGATTCACATTTCTAGTGTCCGATGACACATAACCTAATGGTTTGGAATTCAAGATCCCTTCCACCTCAATCATTACTGTCCGCAGTACTGCTTCGGTTACGCTCTGAGCTCCCAGAGCAACATGGAGAGCATGTTTGACACTCTTAATCTCTCTCTCCCATGTACCCCCAAAGTGGGGGGCTAATGGTGGGTTGAACTTGAAACACACTCTTTGGTCTGCAAGTTGTGTCTGTAATTCTGTATGTAATTCTGTACTCATAGCATGGAATGCCTGCTGGAGCTCCTTATCTCCTCCTTTGAAATTAGTGCCACAGTCGGAGAGGATTTCATATGGTTTCCCCCTTCGGGCTATAAAACGGCGCAGTGACATCAAGAAGGAATCTACGTCCATACTTTCTAGTAGATCCAAGTGTATTGAACGAGTTGTCATGCATTTATATATGATGCCCCATCTCTTCTCACTCTTTCTTCCTATCTTTACTGTCATAGGACCAAAACAATCTACTCCGGTTGAATGGAATGCCGGTTTGAAAAGCCTAAGACGGGATTGGGGTAGGTCACTCATCTTTGGGATTTTTGGATTACGCCACTTCTGACAATGTGCACATTGCCGTTGTTGACCACGGATGGCCTCTCGTCCTCTGAGAATCCAAAACTTTCGACGTATTTTGGCCAACACCCTTTCTGGTCCAGGGTGATGTAGCCTTTGATCATAGCTTTTGATGAGCAGTTTGGTTATGCTGTGTTTAGGGTCCAGTATTATGGCATGTTTTGTTTGTTCGGGCAGGAGTTCAGCTTCCCTCAATCTTCCTCCCACACTTATCAGTCCAGTGGTTGTGTTGTAAAATGGATCTAACTGTGTTAATCTGCTACTTGTAGGAAGGGGTTTCCCAGCTTTAAGGGCTGTTACTTCGTCTCTGAAACACTCGATTTGCACCCTTTTCCAGAGGATATGCTCAATGCTTTCAGTCGAGTGGGCCGCCCCATCGAGGCTCTCTCTGGTGGCCTTAATAAGGTCGTCAAGCTGGCTGAAACTTTCGAGTTGAAGCTCAGTTTGTACCTGGGTGACTCCACAGAACACACCACCTCTTATCTCTGCCACTTCCTCCTTCTTCTCTGGAGCTGTTTCTTGATGCCATTCACTGCAAGGTTGTTGAAGGAAGGCAGGTCCATCTCTCCATCTTCCATCAATTGATAGGTCCTTGAGTGACATTCCACGAGTTATATCATCTGCAGGGTTGAGCGTGGTGTTGATATAGCACCATTCGCAATCATGCGTTAACTGCTGGATTTCACTTACTCTTGTTCCAACAAATACTTTAAACCTACAAGATTCTGATTGCAGCCACCGCAGAACTGTGGTAGAGTCACTCCAGTAATATGTTGTAGTGATCGGGATCGTTGGCTCTTTCCTAATAAGGTCAGAAAGTTGAGCTCCTGTTAAAGCTGCGGACAGCTCTAATCTGGGCATGGATAGTTGACGTTTCGGGGGCACCCTACATCTGGCCATTACAAAACTGACATAAGTAGAGTTTTCATCAACAGTGCGCAGGTAGGCTACCGAGCCATAGATCCGCTCAGATGCGTCACAGAAAATGTGCAGTTGTCGACTGGATTCTAGCAGTTTGGTATTGCTTGGTGTGTAACACCGTGGTAAAGATACTAAGGGTAGGTCTTCAAGTTCTTCTTCCCATTTAATCCATCTTCGTCTTATAGCTCCATCCTCTATTGTGGTGTCCCAGTGTCTACTGACTTTCCACAAGTCTTGTACAATGACCTTTGCTCGAGTAATGTAGTGACCAAGAAACCCAATAGGGTCGTACGGACTTGCTAAAATTCTGTAAATTGTTCGAAGGTTCAGGTGATCGTAGATAACATGGTTCTGGCCATAATGCAAAGTATCACTTTGACATCTCCATCGGAGGCCTAGCATAGGCTCGGGGTTATCATCTCCAGTGGGAATTGAAAATTCGTAGTTCTGTGATATGGAATCTTTTGGGAGCTCTGAAAGTACACCAGGGACATTGCTTGCCCACTGTCTTATGTTAAAACCTCCATCAGCAAGCAAGATTCGCATATTCATCATTCATTGGCTTCTGTAACCGTAGGCAAACTGTCAAGACAATTGTCCACATATAATGCGTGTTCCACTGAGTGAACCACATTTTCATATCCTTTGCGGTAATTGTTGACATGTTTTTGAAGTGTGAATGTTGCACAACATGTACTGCAGGTTGTTCCAAATGGCAATACCTGCCATTCATATATACATGGTTCAATATTTCGTTGTAAGTCTCGCCATACGAACCGAAGAAAGGGCCTTTATAGCCTTTATATCGCCGGAAACAGCAACTCTGTGCTGTCTGAATCTCAATATAACCTGTCTCTTATACACATCTCCACCGGTCGTCGGTACATCGTGCCACGGACACAAACATCAACTGCTCTTACTCTGCTGTCCCGGCCAGGGAACACTTTTGTCACCGATCCAACGGGCCATTGTGCTCGAGGTAATAGCTTATCTACAATAAGCACAACATCGCCAACTGTTAAGTTTTTTGATTCTTTATACCACTTCTGTCTAGTCTGAAGACCGGGTAGGTAATAAGTTATGAAGTGTTTCCAAAAATGATCGGACAACACCTGGCTATGGCGCCATCTCTTACGTCCAAGCAATTCAGTCTCTGGATAGATGACCTGTGAGATGTGTATAAGAGACAGATTATAAACCATGGCTTCCTACGGTCTCTGGACAGAATGGCCCGTTAGCACCAAGGGTTGGTCCGGGAAGTAGGTTAGCATTTAACACCTTTCCATTGTGTTCATATGAGCAATTGAATACTAGTCTATCTTTCCCATTGTGGGAGACTACATGATGTGGGAAGTACCATGATTCATTTGACTGATCAGCTTCCTCTCTAGATATTTCTTTAACACAACCATCATCCACCAGCTTCCTCACCGGTTGGTTGTGGGTTTCTGCCTTTTCTGGATTGGTCTGAAGTTGCCGTTCTGAACGTCTAAGAATGGGTAGGACCGCTTCAGGCCTAGCATGAAATGTTACGTCATTTTGTGTGCGAAGAAACGGAGTGGCATAACGGTTTATCCCATTGATTTTAACGCGAACCGTCTTCTTTTTCAAGAGTTCTACTGCTTGATTATATTGACGAGACCTAACGGCATGTTTGGAATAAGGTAAAATGTCAATTTCCCACAGTCGTTTCACATTTTTCAACAAATCCTGATTTACTTGAGTGTTGACAAAATATGGGGATTAAGGTCGCTGATATGTCAGTAGATGAGATGGACCTTGTATCGTCCACCCTAATGCTGTCCTGATTGCAGCTGGAGCTCCCCTAGGCCCTAGACGTACTGGTTCCACGGGAAGAATGAGTCCTGCATTATCTGAACCAATCAAGATTAACGGCTTTGCCTGGTTAATATCTGCCAAAGTTATTGGTCTTAGATGAGCATATCTTTTCTGAAGAGACTGGATTGGATGGGTGTACTCTGAGAAGCTTAGCTGATGAGCACTGAACACCCCCTGTAGACTGAAGCGACATTGGTGATTATCTCGGGATGACACTTGCAGGTTCAGGGAATAACCACTGCATTCGGTTCTACCCTGATTAACAGTCATAAGTAAGATACTGTCTTTAACTCCAGTGATATGAAGCTTATTAGGCGCTTGAGTCATAATGATTGTCCGCATAGATCCATCGTCGAGGATTGCATATGTGTCAATGTAGGATTTAGGACCATGAAGGGTGATTGGTGAGATTTCAGCATGACATTTTGAGGACGATGTTGCCTGTCTATGTACAACTGGACTGTAGATGGCGGCTTGTTCCCCCCATTGGTAGTCGCATCATGCAGCACTGTCAAATGCAAGTCATTGCACTGTCTACAGGGTCGCTTAAGGGTACAATTTTCCGGTAAATGTGTCCTGCCACAGCGCCAGCACCGCTTATTTTTTTAAATCCAATGAACTACTTGTTCAACCTTCAGTTCTTTGAACTCTCTGCACCCTCCCAGATAGTGATTATTGGAGGTGCAGTAAGGGCAGAACATCTTTGAGAACGTATACTTTCTCTCAGTCGTCATGAAACTTGTTGTTCTCGATGGTTTCTTGGTTACAGGATAATGCTCTTTGTACAGTGTAGAGGCTTGGTTTGCTATTCGCTGGGCTCGTGTTCTATTTTGTAACCAGTCTGAAAGATCCTTAAGGTTGTAAGTCTTGTCTGTAACCTTTCTTGTCTATAACCTTTCTGTTGATGCAATGCTCTACAAATCGATCACGGATAGGAGGTGCCAGTTTACTGATTAGCCGATCCACATGGGAACCACACTGGAGTTCATAACCACTATCGCCTTCTATCGACCGTAACATACCCACTAATGAATGCACTGACAGTGCGAAATTCTCAAAATTATCAGTATCATTAGATCGGATAGGAGGTGTTTGTAGTAGTTGTCCAATCTCGCTTTGGACAAGTTGTCGCGGCTGTCCATACTTTTCTTGCAAGGCTGAAAGTGCAGCTGAGTAGGGCTTGGTCTCATGGATAAATGCTTCAGCCAGTTTCCTAATATTGCCACCAAGGTGTCTCAGCAACACTTGATACTTGCATTGTTCGGTGAGATGAGGAAACCCCTAACAGACTGTCTAAGGCCATCTTCAGTAAGGCGAAGTCTTTCTCCTTTCCGCTACTAAAATGGGGAAGTGTAGGCCTTGGGATGCCATACAATGATGCAGGCGGATATGCACGTGATGGTTGTTGATAAGGTGAACTGAGCAATAATTCACCCGAATTATTATTGAGGGGAATTGAGCTGCTCCTACGGTTTGAGCACTGGATGCTACAGGAAATTGAGCTGCTCCTATGGATTGATCATTGGATGCTACAGGATGTTGAGCTGCTGTAGGTGTGCCTGTTCTAAGGCCTCTTCAATGGCTATCTGTCTTTCATTTAATTTCCGTTGTCTCTCCAGTGCGGTAGCTCTGGCTTTTAGTTCGATGCACCTTCTCGCATGGACAGATGAGGTTGTCGATCCTCTTTGGCTAGCACTGTCATTTGGTGTGATTTCTAGCTCAGGCTGGGATGAGGGGCAGGTCGGATTGTCCCACTGAGTTAGTAGTGGGTCAGGACTTGGTACAGTTTTAGGTGGTGGTAAGACTTGGTTAACTGGTTCGGTGGTGGAGCCTACATTTGTAGGCGAAGTCACTAAAATAGATCCTGGAGCTAGGCCACTAGGCCAGGTTGTAGTTAATCCTAGACTTGAGCTAACTAGAGTAGGAAATTGGTTCGGATCCATTACGGTAGCGACATCCGGCTCGAGGGACCATGAAACGTAGTCGGTTTTATGTTCAGTTTCATCCATCTCACAATGGTTTCTGTAGTTAAACATATAACAAGATAATAATTAACAAAGCCCACATCGATAAATCTATGAAACACATGAAATATTCGTAGGAACATCCTAGGCCTATAAAGGTCAAAGGTCGACTCTCTACCTGCACTTGCGTCTCCTCGTCTGTTCACGTTCATGCATAGCATTACTTACGGTAATATAGGTCTTAACTTTAACATGATAATTAACGGCTTAAGCCAAAGCTTAACTCTAATTAGGTCATTGCAAACTCCAAAGCATATAACACTGAATCAAAGAATCATAATATAACAACGAAATTATCTCTACATATCTCATTATGGTGAATTTAACTTCAATTTACGCATTGTGATCTGGTTACTAGGCGATCTACTACTTCGAACTTTCCATACCCAATTGAGGGCGCTACACAAGTTGCTCTATTTTACAGTTACCACATAATAAGGAGGATGTTCAAGCTCTTGAAGAGGTTCAAAGAAGATCATTAAAATTAGCTCCCCCTTTATAAAACATGTCTTATGAAGAAAGATTACGAGTAACAAAACTAAATACTTTAGAGTATAGGAGAGAGCGGGCATGCTTATTGCAGCTTTTTAGAATGATGAATGGCTTTGACAATATAAATTTAAATGATTATTTTGTTTTTATAAAGGACTCAATAACTAGAGGTCATAAGTTTAAGATTGCAAAACAGCAGACTATGCACAGAAAAAAACTTTTTTTCGTATTATATTATCGAAAAGTGGAATTCACTACCTAGTGAAATAATTAATGCCTCAACATTAAATGAATTTAAAGCCCCATTCCCGGCAAAATTTCACTAAAAATGACTTTTTTTAGAAAATATGCATTTGCATTACTCCAATTATTATAAATCCTGGAAAAATATTGGCATGAATTTTAGTTTTACGCAAAAGAATAAAAAAA
>NW_022744966.1:2398001-2401450 GCF_011630105.1 Anneissia japonica
AATATATATATATATATATAAGCAATACAAAGAAAATAAAATTTACATGTGGAAAATGGCCACCACAAGAAGCAAAGCTTTGTAACGTTGTGCCTTAAAAATGAAGATATTTTGAAAAATTAGAATATTGTGAAGTATAAACCATATAATTATATACATGTAGTATACACAATAGTGCTAATAATATAAATATTATCAGATAATAAACATGAAAAAAGAAAAAAAAAAGAAAAAAGAAAAAATGAAAAAAATAATGCATAGGGCCTAACAATAATGATGCTTCTTGCTCAACTTTACTACCCACACTGAAGCAAACAGCATCCGCCAAATGGGACACATGTCAAGAGATTTAGCTTAAAATATGCACCTTATTATAATTGGAAAATGATTTAAATGGCATTCACAACTGTCAATGGTGTTATAAAAGTCAGTAACAGCCTATTTGTTCACTTACTGATTAAAAAAAAATCCATATCATTCCAACAAAAAATCCCAAGATCTCAATGTGTCATTAAAAATCCCAAGATATAGGGATAAATTCCAAACAGTGGTCACAGTGATCTCATCTGGGGCTTCTATGGCACGACCACATTCCGTTACTTTTTAAGGCTGGATTGGATAACAAACGAAAAAAGCACAGGCAAAAACCACCGAAAATCAGTACCTGTTTCGCAAGTTGCTTACGTCACGTAAATACAATTAATTAATCACATCTATTCTGTACTGCAATGCTTAGGTCTACAAATTATCGAGTCAGGCCGTAAAAGAACCATGTTTTGCAGCTTCATACGCACGTCACCGCCTGCAGGGTTGCCAGATAGTCGACAGGCTTCACGGCCAAACACACACCATCTCACGGCCAAATTCGGCCAAACTTTTTTTCAATATCCGCCAAAGGCCAGATTTTAATCCGGTTAGAAGACAGCTACGTGGCTACATATTCATTTGAAATACTGCAAAAATTACAGGAAAATCAGGGGCCGTTCGTTTGAAATTTAAGAAATTCAAATAATATACACAGGACAATGTTAAACTTCTTTTAATTAATCTATCACCATAAAATACATGCCCAGCTACATCATAATATTAAATAGCCTAGGCCCTATGTTCTTTAGTTGCGGACGCCCGAAAATATTAACCTTATGCGTTTGGGCGATCAATTTTTCTTTTTTTCTTTTTTTTCACCACTCCCCACCCCCCCCCCCCACTAAATCCGCCTCTGCTATTTAAAATCACATCATTAAGATTGATCTAAATTGATTTAAATATATTACATATTAACGTACATTGTAGTCGATCTATTGCAAAATAATGTTAAGGTCCTATTATTGGCAAACCCGTTTCTCTCTTTAATTAGAATGAATTAATAAGTTACATAGTTAGGTAACACAAACTGGCGTTAAAACAAACCTATGAAAACTTTAATAAATACTTTTTATCTAAACTTTATAAATTCGCCTCTGAATGTTATTGTCGCAGTACTTAAAGCAATAAATCAATGTTGCTATCAGAATTATCTTCTTCATTCTCATATGCAACCTAACTCCAGAAACACTTGCTTGAAATTGGAGGTGCCATCGGACCCGGATGAGCATATCGAGCATTTATATATGGCGCTCTACATAAAGAACACTGCAGCACCTAGGGCTATACAATTCAAGTGGGCAATAATAAATTAATTATGTACAGTATTTAATTTATATTCAAAAAAAATTCAAAAGAGATAGAACCTCCACTAGAATGGAACATATACAAAGACACACAGTATGGTACAAACTTGCATTGAACTGTCTTAAACGAGGATAAACTTCATTAAAAAAAATATGTATTTCATCCGAACAATTTAAATTATTAAATGTAACTTATCTTTTAAATAAACTCTCTTACCTCACATAAGCTAAAGGGGGAACATAGATTAAGTGTTTAGTGCAAACAAAGGTACATGATTCAGGGGCGGATCCATGATTTGGAAGAGGGGGTTCAAAACGTTTCCAAAAGTACCCAAAATGAAAGGAGGTCCGGGGGTCCTCCCCATGGAAAATTTCCCCCTTGAATCCGCCACTATGGGGAATCCTTTAACGCTCAGGTGACCTAGGGTTTTAAAACAAATACCGTATAGGCCTATACTCACGTATAAACGAGGCTTAAAATAGCAAATTACGATCGAAAAAAGGGGGTCGTCTTATACGCACGACATTCAGATTTTAGATTTTTATATTCATGTTCGTCTTATGTGTGGATGTTCGTCTTATGTGCAGATCGTCCGTAAATCTGGTTTTCTACTAGGCGAATGTATTCACGCGAATCCAAAATGTCGGCTTATGCACAACATGCGCATTCACATTCCTATTGGAGTTTTTAAGAAGCGAAAAAATGCGCAACCAATCAGAGCTCAGGAAGCGAGCCGACGCTTTGATTCGCGCGAATAAATTCGCTTAGTGGAAAACCAGCTTAACACGCTAACTTACTACTGCAATGAAGCAACTAAATGTTGTATCAATGAAAGCAATTTTAAATATGGGAAAATACGATTTTGGTGGTGAAGATTTAAAAACTCATAAAATGGTATTATTTGGAAGATTACCCTTGCATTTGGCTCCATTTATCCAGCTAGACGCAGTATACAGGACCACAAAAACAAAATAGGAATTCCGACCATGAAACAGGGAGTCGTCTTATACGCCAGACATACAAATATCAACCAAAAATCTTCTAAAACTCAGGGGTCGTCTTATACACGGGTCACCTTATAGGACCTACGCGAGTGTATACTGTATTATTACGGAACCCCTGCGGAAGTTCGGGTTCCCGTCACATTTTAAACGGTAGGTTGTAACAATAAACTCGCAAGACTGCTCGCGACTACTAGATTCTACAAGTGCGTGGTTGGCTGGGTTGTTTTGGTCGGAAAGGAGAAATTTTCTCTGTGAATTGATTCTCGAACGAGATAAAGAAAGCTCCTAATGACTCAAGCAACTGTATACCGTTTTTATATTTTTAATAAAACCAATTTCTTCTAATTTTAATACGGTATGTTTTCCCCTGATTTTGTGATAATTCGTTATCACGCAAGTGCTAAATGCGTGACACATTTATGATCTCGCATGTGTTTCTGCAAAATGCGTTTCATCCAATATCACTTTGAAGTGATGCGTGACGGTTGGTAACTATGGCATAGATAACTGCCGGGCCCTAGGTAAAATTGGTAAAAATTCACCTGATCGGACATAGAGACAGTCTCTAGTGGGGTCTACTCAGGCTATTCTGAGGCTTTTTAAAACAGATACGGTACGGCATTAACGCTCAGAAATATCTAAAAAGTATTTTGTTTAAAAAATTAAAGAATATTGAGAACAAACTATGGTCAAGTCATGTTATCGTTTAGGGCCTATTAAGCATTTCATGAATCTATGATATATTATAATATTGACAACATCAATAGAACATAT
>NW_022744966.1:2401594-2415040 GCF_011630105.1 Anneissia japonica
GATCTGGAGAACGTGGGTTCGAGTCCCACTGGAGAACAACTTGCAAATATTTTTTGCAAGTGTTTTCACACGCACTGAGTATTCAGTACATTTTTACGACAGGTTGGGCAAAATTACACATATAGGCCTTAATTGATTCTCCTGGCGCAAATCCAGGTATTGTTTATTCCATCACGATAATAACAATTACGGTACCATTCAATAATACAACAGTCATCGACCTACTTGCAGTGAATTGAATCGAAAATGTATTCATGAAGTTATGATGATATGAAGTGTTTTAAAACATACACAATAATAGTTGAACCAACTTTAAAATACCACAAATACAAATGTGCGTGACGATATTTTATTGCTTTAGAAATATGATTTCAAAAAGTGTATTAGTGAATCACGCACTGAGTATTCAATACATTTTCACGACAGGTTAGGAAAAATACATATAAGCCCTAATTGATTCTCCTGACGAAAATCCAGGTATTGTCTATTCCATCACGATGATAACAATTACCATTCAATAATAGAACTGTCATCGACCTACTTGCAGTGAATTGAATCTAAAATGTATTCATGAAGTTATGATGATATGAAGTGTTTTAAAACATACACAATAATAGTTGAACCAACTTTAAAATACCACAAACACAAATGTGCGTGCCGATATTGTATTGCTTTAGAAATATGATTTCAAAAAGTATATTAGTCCATCGTATACGTAAGGGCTTGTATTGTTGTTGTAGGTCCTACAGTACAATAAGTTTAAAAGTGTAAGGTATAGGATAGTGTGGATTTTTAAACATTTTTCTAATGGTAATGTTCAAAATAAGTGTCAAGGAAAGTAAGTATGATTGTTGGAAAAAATGGTCAACATTTTATTTTGAATTCTCACCCTGACCTTCGCCTGGGCGAAGTGGGCGAAGGTCTGGATCCGCGTCTAATTAGCATGAATTTTGTAAGCCAGGACCCACAGTATTTTGTTACGTTTCTTCACAGAGGGGGGACGAACCCCCGCCCCCCCCCGAACCCACCTGGATCCGCCACTGTGATTAGAATCAAATATAGAATTTAAGCTAACAAAAACAACACATCCAAAACAAGTCTAAGCCTGTATTGAAAAAAAAAATGTAAATTCAAAAATTCGGCCAAATATCGATAGTTTGGCCGTGACTTTTCAAACGTTACGGCCAGGCAAATTTTTATACGGCCAGATTTGAGGAATCAAATGGCAACCCTAGTACTGTTTACGTTCGTCAACAAAATGGGTGACAAGCATCTTTCCGTACCTCTTCGGAGTACCCATTGAATTATACCGAATATATGTAGTTTTATGGCACAAAAAACATCAACAATAATTATGGCATGTTTAGAAGTCGATCAGGTAAAAGTAAGGGTACACCTGGGCACCAGCCATGTGATATAACCTCGGCCTAACCATACCGGCTAGCCCTACACAGGCCTATATATTATGTAGAGGGGTTATTCTTCGCTTATGTGCCATTTTAGAGGTTTAGAAATCATGAAAAAAAAGTTTCACATTTGTAATTCTTTTATTACACATGTCACCATTATGCCATATAACAACTATAATAAACATTCGGCACGATAATTAGGGCATTTTAAACGTTTATTTAAGCATTAAATTTTCAGTGCTGTAACATAGCAAATATTTCAAGAATCATCTCCATGACACTTTTTTGTGACGGAGATGATGATATACACATAGATGCGAATCTTAGTAAATTTGAAAGATAAATTGTATTATTTAATTATAGGATAATACACAATGAACAAACAGGTTTTGAACAACGTAAGTCGTATCAATTACCATTTTTATTTTATAGCCGTTTTTGAGAAAAGAAAAAATCAAGAAATCATCTCCATCACACTTTTTGTGACGGAGATGATGATATACTCATAAATGTGAATCCTAGTAAATTTAAAAGATAGATTATATTATTTAAATATAGGATAATAAACATTGAGCAAAAAGGTTTCTAACAACATAAATCAGATCAATTATCATTTTTATTTTATATTCGTTTTTGAGGAAAGAAAACATCAAGAAGTCATCTCCATCACAGTAAAATTGTGAGGGAGATGACTGTGACGGAGATGAGGAATTAAACTTTTTAGATCATATAGTGCCATATGCAGTGTGTTACAGGGTGAATGCCATGTGCACTTTGAAAATGACACAGTTCTGATCGTATATATAATTATTTTTTTCTAAAAAAAATAATAAATAAAGCATACTCTGAAGCGTTCGGAGATGATGCTGAATAAAGGTACTTTTCTGGTTGTATTAGAATTGCATGAATTCTTCAGCTATAGGTGGTTTAACTGTACAAGAATGGACTGTTTCTTACTGTATGGTCCCCTTCAACCAAAATGGTTTGATCCATAACGTGTTATGTCATTTTGCTAACAGTATAATGGCATTTTAAAGTATTGTGATGGAGATGACAATTTAGGGACAAACTTTTTTAGTCTAAAAAAGCCAAATTTTAAGTATTTATAGTTCTATTGATGTCATTCTTAATTTTACATTTGTGAGACATCTATTGTATTCACCTTTTTGTGGTATAGTTATTTATTTAAGTTATTTATTTTACAAATTATGACATTAGGAATTTTTAAGAAACCCAATCGGGACATGCATAGTGCGCGACTTTGGAGGCTTTTGGTTGAAAAATAAACAGCATGTCGATTACGTTTAAAATATTTAACAACTTATTTCATTTGCATTAACGCAATAAAAATAAAATGTCCTTTAATATTTTAAAATTTATACTACATTAAAACATAGGGACTGGAAAATGGCACATTAGCGAAGAATGACCCAGGCACACCCCTAGGCTCTGGCCGAGGCCTAGCGGCCTAGCCTAGCCTAATGTCGATCAGAGGTAGGCCTAGACCTAGGGGCTTAGGCTCAGGTGCAGTATACCTAGGGCCTTCCTCTATCTCTCAACCGAATCCGGGTCGATTTTGATAGTGCATTATACAAGATAGGGTCAAGCTAACTAGCTCCACCAATCAACACACTGAATTTACCTAAACACGTTAGGACAATGTTTACAGGTGCTTTTGAATGTCAGTAGTTCGGATAAGCCTTACATGCATCCACCTTGATTCAAGACAAACACATCTCTCATGCCCAACTAGGCTAGGCCTACTGTATATTGCTGTACTTTCACATACAAAAGGGTAGCCCAAAGCAACAAGCAAGGGAGGGACGTCACTGGGGAAGGGCTCCTGCCCCGTTTTGCCACTAAATTAAAAAAAAAAATTTCAATGCAATATGTGCTCAGTGTTCACTTATTCAATTATTCTGAAACTGTTGTGCATCCCCACCCCTGTCCGTTTTAAACATTCTGGATCCACCCTTAATAACACACTGCACAATAATTCCTCACAAGGACTATAGTGTGCAGCAAAGACACTCAAAAAAATTAACTGCAAAGACGTCCTTCAGAAAAATAATGACATATGGTAACCATAACATCCACAACGATTGCCTCCTCAACTTCCCCATTCAAAAATGTACATGATCGCCACCTTTTCCCACTCATTCAACACCGTGCGGAGCACGGGTATATGCTAATAATAATGATAATGATAATGATGATAATAATTATAATCTATAATATTATTCCTAATTTTTTTAATATCACTGTTAAATAATTGTTATCATTAATGTGATTATTATGCACTATGATTACTAGCAGCACTAATCCGTTCATATGCAATTTGGAATGCACACTCAATGGCTAGGAACATGAGGAAACTGCCATAGATAAATGAAATGAGATTGTGCTTGGAACAGAAAATAATAATTGTAAAATAAAACTGTAAAATCTAAATTTTGAATATATTGTAAAGGAAAGAATAGATGGTAAAAATCTAGCTCCCTAAAAATGCATGATTTTTAGAATTTTTGTTATAAAAATTAGCCTATGCATCAATAAAATTATTAAATTACATAATACAGTTTGATAATTTAAAAAAAAGAAGGACCGATGGGTTGATAGAGAGAAAATAATTAAATTGAAACCACATAATATGTACATCGTTTTATTTAAAAAACAAATATGTACATGGTTTTATTAAAAAAACAATATTTATAAATAAAAAAAAAATGGGTTTAGTTATGTTAGGCCTGCAGGGTTAAACTAGGAGAAGATAATGTCACCATATTGTAATTTAAAGGTTGACATAAGTATTATAAAGTAGTTCATTCAAGATGATGACATAATTAATGTCGAAATATTGAATCCCAACATGATGGCGTGCATTTCAATACTTGGAGTATGTATACTTTCTTATCTGAGATTATCAGTGGACCTTTCGATAAAATAATTCAGTAGCCGTATTAGTCAGTGTATACAAATGAAAAAAATGAGGTAGCACTTTTTTGACTAACTAACAATATGATATTTTTCACAAACTTCCATCCCAGGCAATATTGCTTCATCAGATGAGTAAAGTGGTTCACAAGATACAGCAATATTTATGGACACCAAATTGATGATTGGATAAAGCTAAAATATATATGATGAACAATAAATCTGATTGGATAGTGAAACAATTAAGTTTAGGTCTTGCTGGATCAATGGAGAGGCATTTGTTAGGCATAACATAAGTAATATAGAGTGTATGAATATAAGAAAATAATGTTATGATGAAAACCACGCATACACAAAAGTATGCATTTACTCAATATTTTACATTAAAATGAAAGAAAAAAAAATAAGGGAAAAGAAAAAAAAGTATAGAAATACACTGTAATGATTTTTGAAATACAACTAATATTGTGTAGGCCTATCTTCAATTTACGAATACAAGTGGGATGACCCCACAAAAGGGAAAACATTGTAAAATCTAAATTTTGAATACTATTTAATATTGTAAATAAAGTAATTGTGAAATCTAAGCTTTGAATAATTATAGGCCTTTGTATATAAATTGTAAAATCTAAATTTAGAATGATTATTATTGAAAATTGAATTTTTAATTGTTAATGTTTCTGCTTTGCATTTGTAATCTTGTAATTGAATTGACTGCCTGCATAAGCCTGTTAATTCAGGCTGCGCCCTGGTCTTAGTATACAAATGTTGTCATTTGTATTGTTTTTATTGTATATTGAATATTATTAAGAATGATCGAAACAATATATTAAACACGAATTAATTGCAACCTGTTTCCTCATAACAATTACCGACAAAGAAGACAGTCGCTTTAGAGGTCGAGTAACAACGAAACACGAATTAATTGCAACCTGTTTCCTCATAACAATTACCGACAAAGAAG
The DNA here is from genome assembly GCF_011630105.1 of Anneissia japonica. Lineage (NCBI taxonomy): Eukaryota > Metazoa > Echinodermata > Crinoidea > Comatulida > Comatulidae > Anneissia > Anneissia japonica. The sequence goes on from NW_022744966.1 coordinate 2,406,902, forward strand.
ACAGTCGCTTTAGAGGTCGAGTAACAACGTGTATTTTGTAACCTTTATCGATACCTATTTCTGAAATTTTAATTTCCAACTATCATTAGGTCTGAAAATTGACCGATGGCTTGTGCCGATTGGCTCATTGAGAATGGATAAACTTGTTGCAACACCGAGCAAATTGACGGCGAACTAATGCAAATCAATGCATCGTTTAAATTGAACTGGACTTGTCCATTGCAGGTCTACATTCATCAAAGTAGTGATTGAATCCTATACAGAAAGCCAAATGGCAGGTATTGTTAGGCCGATTACATCTAAGAAGTGGTACACCATAGTGCTCATCTTCACTATTGGACATAATATACGTAAGCACATATTCTTGTTTCAATTTTAGTGATACTTGTAAAATTGTAGTGAAGAAATAGGCCTATATCAAATTATATGACCCAAAATAGTTTTTTGAATGTTGAATGAACAAAAACTACAGATTGGACCTTTATAAGCTTTTGTGAAATAATTTTTTAATGCTTCTCAGCTCAGATAAGCCTAGGCGCCTAAACTCAAACAGTCTAATATTAAATTATATGACCCAAAATAGTTTTTTGAATGATGAATCAACAAAATATACAGATAGGACTTTTATAAGATTTTGTGAAATCATTTTGTTAATGCTTCTCAGCTCATATCCACCATCTTCATCTCATAAAAACATCATACTGTACCAAACGTTAATTATTACATTTGGTAAAGCCATATCCATGGATGATACTGTACTATAATTTTCGTTGATGCATTTCCATAAAACTATTGTTTATGTTCCATTATTATTAATTCTCCATTTAGGTAAAATTATTTGCGTGTTTACTCGTCAATTATGTCTCTTGAAACCACAACATCAGCCATCATTGTTCGTCTGTATCTCCACACGCCAAACAAGTTGCCACACTCGTGGTCACGCTACCTCATCTTGGACAAACTAGCCAGACTTATGTGTCTTACTGACCGCCATCACGAGTATGATTTGACTGAAAACATTGGAAATGAATATGAAGATAATGAAACTGATGATGTTGACATGTGGGCTGATAATAATATCTCACATGAATCCATTGGTAAATGTCTTCTTAAACAGCTTCAAGTGAGCCAAGCAAAGATAATAGTGAAAACTTCAGTGACATCATAGACGAAGGAACTTACGTCAGTATTGGTTCAAGCATAATGTGTATTGATAGATACTTGAATCTGATTGGTCTGAAGTTGAAAACATGTGACATGTGTGTGTGTGTGTGTGTGTGTGTATGTAGGTGTGTGTGTGTGTGTGTGTCTAGCTATACGACAGCTTTGGGTTTATCTGTGCATCATTATAGACCGATTGTTGCTAGTATGTTTTGTCCTGGTTCTAAATACTTCAGCAATAATTATAATCTACAGAATGCTTAATAATTCAGATTCGACTGGATCGCACTAAAGGTCAGTGGCGTATTTAGAAGTTTTGAAATGGGGTGGGCGCGAAGATGAAGTGTGGGGGGGGGGGCTCGATGATCAGTTGAGGGGCGCTAATTCGCAAAATAAGGTGATTTCAGGTGAATTTTAAATACTTGACCGTGAATTTTTTTTGGGGGGGCGACTGGGTGGCGCAAGTAATGTTTGGTGGGGCGCCCTCCGCGCCCCACCCCCGTAGATATGCCACTGCTCCAAAGGTTTAGTCAGGCACGTTTTGATGATGTAGGTACTCTATCGGTTAGGAGTTGAATGAATTGCACGTTTTTCAAACATTTTCGAGTACATGTTGTTACATTAAACCACTTTTGACGGCTTCAATTGTTTATTCCACGTTCCTATGTTTTAGTAAGGACGATGGTAATGATAATGGTGATAATTCATAATGCTGGCGTAATAAATGCAGATTATAATTTGATGATGATATTGATACAGTACATGATGGTGGCAATAATAATGATGTTGATAACAATAATTTCAAGAACATGAGCATCATTTTTATAATGATGATGCATTAATGCTTATGCAACATACGGTTCTCTCAGCAGTGTGTGCGCCTACTGATTCAATTTTTTTTTCACTTTTTCGTAATCTTATATTGTATATAGTAATCTCAGATAAGATAGTATAATACATACTCCAAGTATTGAAGTGCACGCCATCGTGTCGGGATTCAATATTTCAACATTAATTATGTCATTATCAGAAATATACAGGCCTAGTAACCTCAGTAGTTAATGTGCATTTTATGTCATATCGACACTGAACATGTATCAGTGTACACCTGCCAATTCCTTAAATTTTCTAGTTTAACATACTGGCACGTTTTACTCTTATAGCTGACAAAAAAATACATGTCATGTATTGGTGTTGAAATGGGAATGCAAATAGAAATATGGGGTTTTGGTTTTTAGCGCAAGATGTTTAAATGTAAAAATGCAATAAAAATATTCCCAATCAGTTTCGAAAAAAGTGAAGTTAGTACGTATAAAACGCTGTACACGTTTACTGTAATTGCAATAATTTAAATATTCATAATATACTATTATTTCCGCCTACTGTAATACGGTAAACATATTTAAATGGTCCTCATATGTGCACCCTACGTCGGATCGTGACCAAACTTGAAACACTTCTTTATTAAAACATGACAAACTTTTCTGCCAATTATCATTTTTATCCATTGATTCATTTTTGAGATATTCAGGTCTGGGTCCCAATGGCCCTCACACTTCATTGTCATAATTTCTTCCTTGTAACCTTGGTTAAACTTTCACGAAGTTTCGTTCATATCAGTTGATCAGTTTTTGAAATATCTGGTCTGGGACGTTTTCCTTTAAAGGGTCCTCATATCCACACCCTACTCCGGGTCGTCACCAACATTTAATCACCTCATCATTGGGTCATACCTAACAATCCCTGTAACTGCCATTTAGAACTGTGCAGCTGTTTTGGAGATATTTTGAACACAAGAAACATGCAGGACCGTAACATTTTAATGACTCTCCAGTTCAAACCCAAATTTGGGTTGTCACCAACACTTAATAATTTCTTCCTTGTAACTTTCACAAACATTTCATTCATATCAGTTGATTAGTATTTGAAATATCTTGTCTTGAACGTTTGCTTAAATTAAATCCCTGTAAATGGTCCTCACATCCACACCCTACTGAAAACCGTCACCAAAATTTAATCATTTCTTCATTGGGTTATACCTAACACTCCCTGTTATTTTCGATGATGTCTGTGCAGCCGTTTTTGAGATATTTTGAACACAATAAACCACACGAAAACACCAAAATGTGACATACCCACACACACAAACTTACACGACTGAAAACATATATATCTTCCTGGCGGAGATAATAAAATTTATAATCTCAAAGCAATATATAGGTCTACATGCATGCTTTTAAAATGTTTCAGACAAACTTTTTCATGAATTGTCAAGTTTTTTTTTTATTAATCTCGATTGTTTAATTGTATTTTATACCTTGTTGTGAAGTTTATGTTGTTGTTTGAAAAAATAAAGATTGATTGATTGATTGATCTTATGGTCAGAATTTAACCGTAGAGTTGTCCAAGTCCGAAAGACATACATCAATCCTAAAATGATATGCTCGGTGCTTTTTTTTTAATAGTAAATCAACGAAAACTGATTGAGTTACAAGTTTATTATTGTAAATTATAACTTACTGTAAATGATCCTTTTAATTGGGCCATTCAATAATTTAATTGAATGGTAGAGATTCTTCTAGATTATGTGGCAGACTATATAATTATTAAGTGTTCTTACAACTTCCTAGACTTACCATTTGTGACAAACTATGAAATTAAAGAATTAAAATAAAAACAAGAAATGTTTATTGTGACAACGAGATTCAGTCAAAATTTGAATGTCATTATACAATAGATTAAATAAATATACAAAATATAAAATTTGATTAAAAACATATTAATTTTGTATTACAAACATTAAACATGAAATGGGACTACGAAAACATCGTAAAAAGTCAGTGAAGATTAATTTATACAGTACTAATATGAACCTGTACATCTTATTTATCAATATATCCACGGTCAACATAAAATTATATAGTTGGTACATTTTTCTAACATGATATCTCTAGCACTTTAATGCCTTTGTCATTTCTCTACATTAGAGCATGAGTTATAATTATCTCCATGGTCAGATGTTGTGGGTTGTTGGTTGAGGTTGTGGATGTAAGGTGTGGTCTTTTGTACACGATAACTATATTAAACTTTTAAAATATTTAGGTGTTAGGCGCCATGGTCATACCAACCTAAACTTTAATACGGCAAATGTATATGTACTGTATATATATATACAGTACCGGTACTACAAATACAAATCTGTGAAAGGCTTATTTTGTAACAAGATACCCGCAGTACAAGAAACTGCAGATATTAAGAAAATCCAGAAAAATAGTCGATCTATGACCATAGCTAATTTCTTCCATTCTGCTAAGATGTCGTCTTCTCTATCTTTTTGCTCGCTTATTTCCCTTAAGTGCTTCAACTCTGTGACGATGCTTTCTACAGCTTTCTCAAAATCTTTGTAATGTATTGAGGGCTGTGTGTTATCGATCTTTATTGTGTGTTCAGTCATTTCATGGGTATGTTTGACTAAAAGATTGTTCTCGACGACCATTTTCTCGGCATTTGATTCACTTGGTTCTGGGTTTACTCTGAAGTCTTTATTCATACAAATTAAGGACCCCAGACGCCCAATGATCCATACGCGCATCCAACGCGGCACAGGTTTTGTGCCTGGCAAACGATAGTGTATGTGTAGAACATATACAGTCATCACTGTCGACACGGAGACCAGAAAAATGCTTGCGGCAAAATACTGACCTGAAATTTTATGGAAAAAAAGAGAAATAAATCGATTTTTTATTAATTTCATTATGTAACTGATGCAAGATTGGGACTGGTATTACGAGCGCATTGTGTCGTTCCGTTATACCATAAGCAGTTCCTGGATATCAACACAACTGCGCACCTACCAGAGCGCACCATGGGCGAATCCAGTAGGTGGGGGGGGGGGCACTGGGGTTTGGTAAAAGATTTTTAAATTTCAATGCATATCAATGTTTTGCATTGAAATAATCGCTACTTACTTATCTTAAAAAAATGTTGTGCCCCAACCCCCGTTTGAAAAATTCGGGATTCACCCATGCGCATATTGCAAAGAGCTGGACGCACAATCGTAATAAATGCAGTTGCGTAACAAAGAGTCTCGACCCTCTGGATAAGGCCTCTTTTTCAATCCCTGCTACCCTGGTGCTCAGTGGACTGCGTGGCCCATTTGGGGTACAGGAAAAACCCTGCAGTCCGTCCTTTTTTGACGTTATGTCCTAAAGTGGCCTCATTCGGCCGATTTTTACTCGTGAATCTGGCAAAACACAATATGTTAATTCATACCCCTGCAGCCTCCTAAGATCCAGCCTTTGGATTTTAGCCATTGAAAACTCATAGATGTTACCAGAGGCGGCGCAAGCAGGGGGTCCGGGGAAAAGGACGCCTGTAGGGGAACCCCACTTGGAACCCTCTGTCGGGGAATTTCTATCCAGCAAGGTCGTCGGGGAAAAATCAAATCTCGAGAGCCGAAAGAGTACAGATTTAGCATGCTTTTACTAAGTCTCAAATTTTAGGGACCGTTTTAGTGCAAGCAGTGCTACCGTATGTGCGAGGTGCTGTATCATATTGCGATCGTATGGTTTGCAGTGGCGGCGCCAGCTCTTCCCCGACAGGGGGATGGTACCTCCAACAGGGGGTTAGTACCCCAATAGGGGGACTAGTTACTAGGTACTGTACCCCCTCTTACTCTTAACTTGCATGGTTTTCTATCAAATTTTTTAAATAAATAATCCCATATTAACACAAAATTTTATTATTTTTTAATAAATAAAATTCCCCGACAAATTTGATTTTTCCCAGACGGACCGGGGGGGGGGGGGGTGGGAGGCCTACGCTTCCCTGTCCCAAGGGGTGTCGAACCCTTGTCGAGGAGCTTTACCTTTTCGGAAAATTGCTTGCGCCGCCCCTGGATGTTACACCACTGAATGGTTGATAAGTTATTTCACTGTTTGTTTAAAATTTCGAGTATGTACTCACCGATTAGCGGAACTGTTTCCGACGTCGGTGGCATCGTCTCCGCTACTAGAAGTAGGAACACAGTAAGAGCTAGGAGAATAGTGATCGCTAGCGTCACCTTCTCACCTGCCTCAGCTGGTAGATAAAAATCAAGCAAAGTCAACATGGTAATCAGCATACATGGGATCAACAGGTTGAACAGGTAAAACAGTGGCCTTCTTCTGATAATCATTGTGAACTCGACGGTGGGATATGGCTCAGAACAACAATTGTAATAATACACGTTTCGTTTGACAGGCATACCGATAAGTATCCATTCGCCGTTGTCGATGAAGGTGGAGATGTCTCCGGCTATCGACCTGTTGACGATGTCCAATTGGAAGCCATGGTAGGCCCATGAGCCGAACTTTAAGACGCACATTTGTTCATCAAATGGGAAGTATCTGACGTCAATTTTGCAAGTACTTCTGTAAATTGCTGGAGCGTTCCAAACAACAATACCGTTCGAATATGCCGAAACACTGGTTTCCATCATGCCATTGAAGCCGCTGTCGACACTGAATGGAGGAGATAATAACATTGCATAAAAATATTTGTATTTGTCGCTTCATAATTACATTAAGATCATAGATAATTATAATATCGATGATAACTATAGGTTTAATTATGATCATCCTGCCGGATGGTTGGAGTGATGAGGTGATGATTTTGATGACGACGGTCCAGTGATAATAATGGTGTCTATTGAGAGAATGAACGCGATGCAAGATGATACCGATTGATAAAGGGAGGATTATAAAAAAAAAATTAAATACATCTTCCTTTTTTTGTCGGATTCCAAATATTTTAAAGGGGGGGTGCGGGGATGAGACAAGTGGCCATATATTGCTTATTTAACCTTTCCTGAGTTCGGGAAAAATACTTAAAAAATTCAAATTGTTGAGATGTAACGATAATTAGAGAAACAAAACATGATGTGATGAGACGGGAAAAACAGGTGAAAACGAGGCTGATCACTTTTTTCAGTAGCTTGGTAGCATTTTCTAACCAACTAATTAATATTCAAGACCAGTAATTTTTGGCGAGCAGCTGATCGAAAAATCGTCCCGACGATCGAGCAACTAGCCTAGACAATACGTACGTCCAGTAGTGTGAAGTCGTGAGTTTTTGTGATCGTTTTCGTACGCAGTTACAGAGAGACGGTTTTGTCAACGTCAATTCAATCATGGAGGAATAATTCAATTGAATTAATAAACGTATATCAGTCCGATGACTTGTTTGTTTATAATTAGGCCTAGCCTATGCCTAGGAAGCACAGTCAGTGTCTACCCAGCAGCTAAAGTAGCGCACTCCTGACCGGGACAGTGCTCCAGTCCCGCAGCAGGTGAGTTCGCACGCAGCCTTATCCAGCTGACGGTAAAGTTAGTAGGTTTCTACTACTAGCCTAGACTTGTCATGCCATGGCGACTTTGTCACATTAATTGTGCTAGTGCATATTAATAATACTATAGGCCTGGTCCTATGAAAAACTGTCTAGGCCTAGGCCTAAATGTCTAAAAACTGCACTGTCTAAATAAAGGTGATGTGCTATAACACTACAGTATATCATCAGAGCCAACACCAATTCCTGTAACAATAAGATATTATTGATATACTGTAGACCTAGAAGCTAGGCTACACAACAATAACGCCTCAATAACATGATGCATATGTTACTCCAAACCTAACTTTCAGCTGTTGTTGAAATGTGGAATTCAAATAAAATATACAGTATCTCAGTATGGTATGTTATTGATAAAGCAGCAAATGCCAATGTTTGATGACATTTTTGATTTTTTAACAAACCTGGTTTTTCATTATTGTAACTACTGTTACCGTATACTTATTTCTCAATAGGAGCAAATGACTGGCTCAAATGGATGTGATGCAAACAGTTCCATCTGTGTGGACATGATGAAATGGACATGTCCAATCCATGGTTAGCAGAAGGTGGCGATGCTCAGAGCTCTGCAGCAAGTGATTGAATCCAAAATA
>NW_022744966.1:2415106-2417699 GCF_011630105.1 Anneissia japonica
CACACTTTAAGTTTTTGTTTTTTGCGCATCTGGTTTATATTGCAGCATCTGGTTTATATTGCATGCCAAATTTATAATAAATAAATAAATACTGTACCAGTATTACTGTACCTGTTTCACTTGCAAAATACCTTAAATATTATTAAATGGTATTATAATCCCATTCAATAGTAATCCTTTTCAAGCAAATATGTGACCGAGATTTAGAAAAAAAATTGTGAGGATTAATTTTGAAATATGTAATGTGCGAAGTTGATAGTAGAGTATGAAAATGTGGCTCAATATATACAGGAACAACTATTTTATGGCTTTGTACAGTCTTAAGTTATTCTATGAAACTGCTTATTTTTTAATGCCTGGATTATGACTATGTCTGCATACTGATCAATTGTATTGGAATTTAAGACAAAGCTTCAATTTTTTGCTATACACCATTTTTTGTTTAGTATTTTAAAATATATAGTTGAACTTTCCTATGTCATATTGAGAAATTGTTTGACCCTAACAAAATTCGACTTGCACTTACGGTAATGGAAAACACAACAATTCAGCATGTAAAATTAGATTGACTTAGAAATTATTAAGAGTATATTATTAGTCGTCCTGTATTATTTACCATAGCCAAGATTTCTTCTTTCATGATGATATTCAACATCCATATTTTTTTATGCTTCACTTAGTTATTGTTGTACATACAGTAAATTCAAGACTACTGGTGTAACTAAATAAATATTTTGCAACACAATTTATCATCCTTGTACATGGCAAATAATTTATTACAAGTGTATTTTCTCACAGTTAATATAAAATTGTTTTACTGTACACACAGAATAAAGCAACATTGAAGCAGTTAGGTATTACAATATATATCACTGCATTTTACACACTCTATTTATTATCAAAATATTAAATATATGGATTTATAGTTACTGTAGTTTATACCAATGTAAAGAATAGGGAAGAACAAGTTACATTTATTGCTACTGTATTAGCTTAAAATTTTAAAATATGAGACGAGAGTGGGGACGATACAAAAAACATTGTACTGTACTTAACAACAAAATGTTCTTGAAATCAACTTTTCTGGCCTATCCGAATAAATAGCAACAATTTCAATTACAGACTAGGTCTGGAAGGTTACACATGATTGACTGGTCCAGATATACAAAAGCTCTAGGCATATGCGGACAAAATTTCCTTTCATGAGTGATGAAATTGTCGAAAAAAACAGAGCACAGTTGTCACATGAATTTTCAAGAATGAATCTATTACATAAGATCTGTTGCATTAATGAGGATGGACTTATCAGGTATCTTCCATAACTATTTATAAATAATTACTTCCAACACAAAGTTTATTTCATCATCTTCTATAGCATCAAAAAACCCAGGCAATCTTCACAGCTTCTGGGAACTTGTCCCTAATCGCCCACACAGTGCAAGATGGGATGACCCTTCTGTCAGATTTCTTTAGCCTGTTAAAATCCTACCACATGAAAGCCATCGATATCCATCATGTCGGCCGTAGCCAGGGGGGTTTTTATGGTTCGGGCGAACCCCCCTTTTCTAGCTAACAAATCAGAGTGACTATTCTTACACCATTCAAAAATAATTAGTATTGATATTACAGTACAATATCTTTATAAGGAAGTAATCATTCTGGCACTAATCATCAATAATAATTTTTGTTGAAAATCTATATACTGTATTTTAATTAACCATCACTGTGAAAAGCCCATATTTAAATGCATTGCAAAGTAGTGTAACATAGCTGCGACCTAATTATTTTGAATAGAATTTATTACTTCATTAATATAATACTTTTTTGTAATATAAAAATTAGTTTAAAAATGAAGACAATAAAAATATCTTGATTCTCAACCTTTTCTAATGTACAGTAATAATAATGCCCCTGTATTTTGACCATCAAAATGGCTAGACATTTGACCCTCTACTAGTTTTTGATCCAGCATGGAACCAGCAGGGAAACGCCTAGTGCAGGTGGTTGTATTTCCGAGCAGAATGCCGAAAATTAGTCTTTGAACTATACTGTATATGACCATTGCCAATGTATCTCTGCACATTTTTCCAAGCCATTTTCCGCGCAAATTTGAGCTAGTTTTCAAGGTATCATCCACATTCCACGACGAATAAACTGGCATTTTAGTAATGCTGTAGTAGTAGTAGATCCGAGATAGTTCCATGGATCTAATAATTAACATGTAAATTAATGTACTTTATTTAAAATAGTGTTGTTTGTTTGCCTCTAATGTTTAAAATATTATTATTATAGTTTGTATGCCTAGGCCTAAACCAGGGGGGCCTAGGCCGCGCCAGGCAGTAGAGTAGTATTCCGTATTCTCTACATACATACAGTACTGCACTAAATGCTAGGCTAAGCCTACACAGGTAAGACAAGTTGGTATTAAACAAACCTATTTAACGCCACTATTAAGATCACCACTTCCAAGACTTCCTTATCCAAACCAGCAAACATATCTTTTTGAAAGAGATTCTTCAAAAACGCCTTCGACTTCGACAAATTTCCGAAATAAAAACTGGGGCAAATCGTTATTTTACACATAATTGAGACA
>NW_022744966.1:2420106-2429923 GCF_011630105.1 Anneissia japonica
TGAAAAAAAGTTATTTATGTCACTGGTGTCATCAAAATCTTAGGATTTGGATTGTGAGTTAGTGTATGCAAATGATCTAATAAGGAGCGAATGCAAAATTAGGCCTAACAATAGTAATAGAAATAACAATAAAAGTACTAACAATAACAACAATATTTTAAATCATAATTTCAATAATATTACAGGGGGTAATAATAATGATAACTAATAATAATAATAATAGATGGATTTATATAGCGCAAATAAACGAGGTCTCTATGCGCTTGGGACTAGATGTTTCATTGAATTTTGGTGACGATCTGGAGAAGGGTGTGGATATGAAGACCATTCAAAAGGAAACGTCCTAGACAGGAAAGATATTTGGTGACGATACAGATTTAATTAGGTGTGAAGTTTGGGAAAGAATTTTATGGAACAGTTGGTTAAGCTATATAAACGCAATTCAAATTCTCTACAGCGTTTTAATTAACTGCAGCTAGGTTAAACCATATCTTCGCTTTCAATCACTGAATTACTATGAAACATATATGCACTGGATACGCAGGGTCGGCTCATATAGCGCGCAATGGTTAAGAGCCTCCATATCACCCTCGCTACTAACATAGCATCTATAGTTCGAGTCTTACTAACTAACGTTATTAACATAGCATCTATAGTTCGAGTCTTATTAACTAACGTTTTCTTATTTTTTTGCTTTATAAATTGTCTTTAGTAGTATTTAGTGTTTTTGTTTTTCGTGTGTTTTTACTTTATACTTTTTAATGACTTTTTTTTGTTGCACTTTTTTTGTTGCACAACATCACTTCTCATTATGGCAATGAGGAAAAGCCCTGTTGTACAAACATAGTATTGTTATTATTATTATTATTATTATTATTATTATTATTATTATTATTATTATTATTGTTGTTGTTGTTGTTACTGTTTATTATTATTATTATTGTTATCTTTATTATTATCATTTATTTAATATTCATTATTATTCATTATTATTAATATTATAGTTATTATTATAATTATTTTTATAGTTATGGCCATTATAATAATAATAATAATACTTATTATTATACTATAGTTAAGGTCATTATAATTACGGTATGATGTTGATAATGATGATTACGGTACATAACAAACCGGCGTGAAATATTTAAGGTATTTACAAGTTACGGCTCGAAGAACATTTGACCCCGACGGACAGACCTCAATATGGGGGGGGGGGGGATAAATTTTATTTAGGCTCTATCTCATAGGTATAGAACTATCTCAATAAACTTGATTGGCTTACTATTTAATAATGGCCAGTAAACAGTAATTGATAAATGCTTGATCAATGTTGTTCGTCTCTACGATTCTATGGCGATCACAAATCCCATTCCTGTGCTTACAATGAGCCCGACAATGAGCTTCTTTTGAAGTTATGAACCTGATCGATATACTGTAGGTCGATCATTATGAATGTTTTGTGTGGTGCTGTGTCACGGACACTACGACCACGGAAAGAATCGTTAAAAGGATGTAGAGAATTTATTAACAGAACCGTCCAGGACTTCTTAAAGAGGATTCATGAGCCAGAGGTCACGGGGCGCCGAGGGGCCGCTTAGGCGCGATGGTTGGGTCCAGAGGAAGACCTCTAATGTGTGTCAAGGGATAAAATTCTCCGGCAATTGAAACATGTAATACGCATATTTCATAATTATTTTTGATGGTTTTTGATGCAAGGGGAGGGTGGTTTGGTTTATCAGGAGCTCGTTCAAAAACTGGGTTCGGCCGAACCATAACACTCTCTTGGTTATTAACCTTCAACTCAGGTTGTTTTTTTTTTTTGTTCTACCATAAATGAATAATTCAAAATCCACAATACAGACAATTTGTCCATAAAGGTTATGTGTCGAATCACATAGTAGGAGGAACGAGACAAGAAGTTTACACGTGAGTGGGAATAACAGACGTGGTTTCTTACTTAGTGTACAGAACGATATCCGGCTTCCAGACAGACGCTGGGGGTAATGTTAATACTCCACTTTCTCCATAATGTGATGCATTCCAGTAGAAGTTATCATCCGTCCATTGCTGTTGAGAAAATGTATTTATTTTGCTTTAAATTTCTTATTCAAATCAGATTTATTGGAGATTGAGTATAAATTTACCAGTCACAAAACAAATTGAAATATAAATGTTACCAATTTAAAACTCAAACAAATGGTGATAGCCATTGTCCTCAGTCGGGACGACCCTCCAGAACATATTTCCAATGGGAATACAAAATTCACCAAACATTGACTGTTTTAAAAAGCCCTATATATTAACTCTTCCACCGCTGTCTCTTTATACATTACGCTTAAAGTTTCTAATAATCTTACATATTCATCTCTGTCAACGGGCATCTTTAGTGCTTTGAGGCTTTTTTTTTTTTTTTTTTTGCATTAGGAAGCGCTTTATAATTATTATCATTAATATTATTGATCATTATTATTAAACATAATACTTTAACGGGGAAAACTTGACGAAGATACATCTTTAAATTATTATGATTATAGCAATAAAATGTAACTTTCACTTGAAACAAAATAATAAACAAGCAGGAGACGCATACAAAATGATAACATAAACTTACCATCCTAATCCAAACATTAATTGTAATTATCTGATGTTTTTCGTCCTGTAAAGAATGGAAATCAATATTGTTATTATTACATAGGCCTAGGCCTAATCATTATTGTTTAAATAGTCTATATGAGGTAGAAATGTAAATCGGTTGTTTAGTAAATAAGTAAAATGACGGTTCTCTAAATTTGTACACCACTGTTTCACTGTAATTTTTCATCATTCAAACCTCGTATTTTTGGAATTTCCTCCCATCTTGTTTCTTCGATGATAATGATATTAACGATGACAATGATGAGGATAACGATGGCGATGACAAATGATGATGATAATAATGCTGGTTGATAGTGTTTTGCATGCACTTTTTTTTTAATAATTACGAGGAGAAGGTATTTACCATATCGATGATCTGATTTATAGCCACTCCAAATTTAACAGTTACGTTGTCTTTAACATTATTTACTGGACGTACAACTGAGCTATAGTTTGCCATGATATCCCTTAGCAACCGCTTCTCATCCGGCGATCCATAACAAACTGAAAGAAAGACCAGATATATTAATTTTAAATCATTACCTCAAGCAGACGGAGTTGAAATTATTTCTTTCCTTGTAATTAAGTACACAATGGAGATACCTATACTTTGTTACAAGTTTGAACTCGTACCAAACAAGGTGTTCTGGATTTTGAAATAGGCCTATGTTTAAAACAGTCAAAACCAAACAGTGTATACTTATTACATGAAGTTAATTGTTTTACCTTCTGATATTTTTAAAAGACCATATTTTGTTAATAGAAATATATCTTTAAAGACATCTCTTCAATTTATTTTTATTTTATTTTATTTATAACTGTGAATTTCCACTGGCAATCACGTTGATGGAAGACCCATTGACGGGTCGAAAAATACATACGTTAATATTATGTTTGCATTAAAGTGACTGTTTTCATTGTATTTAAAGCCAGTGTTTTGTTGGATCAAGGCCTGTTATAAGCATCACAATGATAGCTGGGAACTAGCCACGTTCAATATGGACCTCAGGGTATAAATGGCTCGTCGCCTGAGGTCCAGTCCGTCACAAAAACAAACAAATGGCAACTGTTACTACTTATAGCACAATAGGGTCTCGTCCCCAACACCAACAAATTCATTAGTGCAAGCTTTCACATTAATTTACATTCAAATTCAGATTTATATCCGTATCCATATCAATATCAATTATCAATAACCACCGATATCAATAATTAATATCAATAATCAATATTATCAATAATTAATATCAATGATGAATATACATATCAATATCAATAATCAATATCCATATCAATAATCAATATCCATATCAATAATCAATGTCTTAATCATTATCAATTATCAATCCATGCCAATATTCAATAGCATTATCAATATCAATATCCATATCATTATCGATATCAATATAGGCCTACATATAAATATCAATCTATTAGTTTAAATTTGGTAATCATCTTATTTACACATGGTGTTGTAATTGTTACGATGCAATTCATTGCCAAAGGTAGATATTAACCTACTATTTAATTCATTAAGTGTCAGAATGCATAGCAATTCCAATTTGGTAAATGATGTTACCTAGAATTTTAAGAGTATGTCTACGGAAATACACAGTGGATTTTATTTTTTTAGTAATACTGTTATTTTAATTGAAAGACAAAGATTGGTATAAACTGATATGCTGTAAATTTTATTCACAAAAAGTAATGTATAGTAATTTGAAATTTTATCCAGAATAAATAGGCCTACATCCTGTTTGGTTCCAGCAATTTCTGTTGCGAACTGAGTTTAATAATAATAATAATAATAATAATAATAATGCATGGAAGTTATCCTCCAACTCTGTCATGATAATAAGAAAAAGAGTGTAAGTTACCTTTCAGAGTTGTAGTTTAGTTTCTGGGAGCTTTCGATGAGATCTCGTCATCAGTTAACAGCCAGATTCAAACGGCTGACGAAGATGACGAGATGTCATAGAAAGCTCCCAGAAACTAAACTAAAACTCTGAAAGGTAACTTACACTCTTTTTCTTAATAATAATAATAATAATAATAATAATAATAATAATAATAATAATAATAATAATAATAATAATAATAATAATAATAATAATAATAATAATAATAGCTTATTCTTATATAGCGCAAGTAAGCAAGCTCTCAATGCGCTGATCGGGAACATTTTTTTTATTTATTAGTTTTTTATAGTATCATTGACATGTATAACCAGTGATTACTTTTACTGTGCCGTCAATCAAACTTTCAAAAAATATAATTATAAATAGTTTTAAATGTTTCATTCATTCATTAATTTCCGTTTATTGTCATCTGCATCATAAAAATACATAAATATCGATTTTGCTCTGAGACACATTTACATAGAAATACAAAATTAAATAACAAAGAATCAGGGGTGGCACCAGGGGGGTCAGGGCCCCGCCGGGGAGATTCCCCCCCCCCCCACCACCTCCCCCGCATCTGGGAGAAAAAGGACAACTCCTCGGGGAAGAACAAAAAATTATATGTATTTTCTACATAGGCCTATTAGTAGACATTAAAATCGATTAAATAAGCCTTTTAAACCCCTAAATCGTCAAAATTTTCGCTGAGGTGGGTGGAACCGAGTCTCTATTTCTGTGAAAGGTCCTGGACAATCCTCTATTTCGAATTGCTGAATCCGCCACGTCTCCCATATGTTAAAGTCCCTCACTGACTGACTTGTAAAAATTTAGTATTTTAAATGTTCAATAATGTTATAGGTTTTTTTTTTCATTGTGCGCACAGACCTGCATTATTTCTTTTAGGTTTAAATTTAATAATGTTTTATTTACCTTGTGCTATAATTTTACATAGTATGTTGACATATGCAGTGAAATCCGAAACACCACGTCGATGAAAGTGGCACGTTTCATATCTAGGCTATGTGTATGTTTTTAATTAGATTGATTTCATTTTGCATACCTCCCTGGTCAGAGCAATCTTACCGAAACGTCGAGACAACCAGCCAGTGGTTTTTACCTTTTTACCTCAAAAATCATATTCTTATCACATGGTGTGCCGAAAGTTCAATGATTTTTTAATATGATAAAAAAAATGCCAAATAATTATACATATAGATGCTGTCAGCATAAATTGTGAGAAAATAAAACATTTATTTTACCCATTAGAAGTTTAATGATTAGGTTAATATATATTTTAATATAGTATATTAAAATAACAAATACTTAAAATGGTGTCAGCATAAATTGTGAGACTAGAAAACATTTACCCATAAAATAGTTTAATGGTTACTACCGTAACTTAATGCCATAGACCTAAATTACGAACATTGTTGCAGAACTGTTAGTGTATCCAAGGTTACAGACACCAAAAGCTGTGTTTGGTTGTCTTTAGATACAATGACGTATCCAATTCATCGCAATATTTATAATCTTGGGCTGTGTGCCTTTATTTACATAGGCCTACTGATCAGCTATAATGCTGAATGTGTGTTCTTTACTCAAATAATAGATTAGGCTTACAATGTATACTCTAAATTCATTTGGGAGAATGTAACTCCATGTAATGAACGGACATATTTTAAAAGTATTTCTTAAAAATAGTTTCAACTATTTTTGTTTTTTATTTACCTTTGAGACAGGTGTACCAAGTGAAAATTAACAGAAGTGCGTACGAAATCCAAAGACGAAATCTGAACATGCCTTTAAATAGTTCTTTGAAGAACACTGGTTTCAGGCCTACCACATGTAATCCAGAATAAATATATATCTCCTTTCCCGAATAGGCCTACTTGTAGTTCAGAATAGGCTTACCAGTAGTCCAGCTGTCAATGTGTTACCATGAATATTGTAGGCCTATAATAGAATGAAGACCCAAATGAGTCTAACGAGTGTGACGTAATACAATGCTAACCAATGAAAAATTGAATAGAGTTTAAAAGTAATGCTGAGCTCACAATCGATTGATTGAAAAGTCAGGGTCAGGCGGATCGAAACGTAAACCTATCGATGGAGTCAAAGAATAAAATGTTAGTGGTGGTTGTCTCCCGAGTTCACGTGATACTGAGCCCGTATTCTTTTTACAATTTCATTATTGTTGCATTGTTGCAGTACGTCCTGACTTATGTTATAATAATATTGTTTTTATGTAAGTTTGTGTGACAGAGTGACAGGGCATTGTTGTTTTATTTTTTGTTTGGTTTTGGATTATTCTTACGAATGCTACGGCCCTTTCAGCTCCAAAAAGCTAGTAATTAATATAGGGACTGGACACGCGTAGGGTCTAATTAACACATACGTAAGCACGGCCGGCACTTAGTTCAAGAAGCTTCATGAATTAAGATACATGAAATACACTCAATACTCTGCTGTTCTTGTTTAAGTTTGACGCCAGGGTGCCCCCTACACCTACAAAACAAAACAGGGGTTTCAGAAAGGACTGTACATTACTGTCATAAAATGGGGGCACGTCGCATGGATGGCGCTATCGGTTAAGGATGTGTTCTAAAAGAACCAAAAGTCGTGAGTCGCGTCTTGGTATCGTTTCGTTATCCGCCTGACCCTGACTTTTCAATCAATAGATCGTGAGCTTAGCATTATATTTAGATGCAATTCATTGCCAAAGATAGATATTAACCGACTATTTAATTCATTAGTGGCAGAATACATAGCAATTCCAATTTGGCAAGTGAGGTTACCTAGATTTTTAAGAGTATATGCCTACGGAAATACACAATGGATTTAAATTTTTTAGTAATACTGTTTTTTGATTGAACGAAAAGGGTTGGTAAAAACTGATATGCTGTAAATTATATTCACAAAGGGTAACGTCAGTAATTTGAAATTTTATCCAGAATAAATAACATCCTGTTTGGTTCCAGCAATTTCAGTTGCGAACTGAGTTTAAGTCTAATTAATAATCACAATATGTAGGCCTATATTTATAGTTTAATATTTATTAACGTATTTTACCGTTGTCTTTTATTAATTTAATCTCGGATAATAACAATAATGATAATAATAGTAATAATAATAACAATAATAATAATAATAATAATAATAATAATAATAATAATAATAATAATAATCATTCTTATAAAGCGCAAGTAAGCAAGCTCTCAATGCGCTGATCATTTTTTTATTTATTAGTTTTTCAAGAACGAAGTATCACTGACATCAATCCGTCAATCAAACCTTCAAACAATATAATTATAAATAGTTTTCTTAAATTTTTCATTCATTCATTAATTTCCATTTATTGTCCTTTGCATCATAAAAATACATAGAAATCGATTTTGCTCTGAGACATATTCACATAAAATAGAAAATTAAACAAAGAATACGTCTACAGAATCAGTATCACCCCTCTCATACGATAACGCTAATTAACGTTAAGTGCCCGAATGGCTGCTAGATGGAGGTTGTTCCTGTTCCCGTTTGTGCGAATAGGGATAGAGAGCCTGCGCCACTACGTACACAAGCCCGTACGCAGGGGAGTGGGGATACGAAGGATGCAGGGGCGGATCCAGTAGGGGCACGGAGGCGCTTTCCCCACCCCAGTTTGACTGTTGTGCCCCACTCTTAGGTTTAAATTTAATAATGTTTTATTTACATTGTGCTATAGTTTTACATAGTATGTTGACATATGCAGTGGAAATCCGAAACACCACGTCGTTGAAAGTGGCACGTTTCACATCTAGTCTATGTGTATGTCTAATTTGTAGGGAATTATTTTACTCCAACCTCGGTTTATTTACGATTCTTTTAATTTAATCATCTTAATGAACGCTAACCCGTGTATAATTAATAGCATTTCCACAATGTTTTTAATTAGATTGATTTCATTATGCATAGATCAAGTTTCCTTAACAAAGTTGTTGTATTCATCGTTAGGGCTATCAACAATTTTGATAGACTACAGAACATTGGAAAATAAAACACTGAATAATGTTTGCTCTCAAAACCTGTGGCTGATTCAGGGGGTGGGGGAAGCCGGCATGGCTCTCCCCTAAATGAAATAAAAAAGAAAATTATATAAAATCTTAAAGTTTTAGAGTCGCATTTCCGGCTACCTATGTGCGCCATAATTAAAAATGTTCCTACTTCAGCCCCAACAATATCGACCCTCCATCTCTGAAGGTCCCTCCCTGCCACAACCTTGGGAGTGTTATACATTAATTAGGCCTATATCCTATATATCGAACTTAATGAAAACGCAAATTACATGCCACACTCATAATATTGAATTTAAATTTCTAGGCCTATTTGAAAACTATATTGTGTAAATGATGTTGATGATCCAGCTTTTGGTGCTGGCGCGTAAAATCTGGTTTCCATACAATCATTAAGAGTCGACGACAGCTTTTAGTGATGCTGATTGGTCGGTCGAATCAAAGAGCCTCCCCAATTGCTGAAGATACAGCTATAGCCGCAGTGCAGAGATCGACAGTATAGCGATTTTGTTGAAACAGGTACAAGCGGAGATTTAATTTCATTTCAGAACAGTGGTGGCGCCAGAGGGGGGGGGAAATAGCCCCTCTCCCCCCCCCCCACCGTCGGGGAAGAATAGTTCCCCCGTCGGGGAGACGGGGGAACGATGCATTTTTTCGGGGAACAAACAAATAAAAAAAAAATTTACATGTAATATTCGTTTAGCCACCATATTGTTTGTGTTAACTTTTCATCACAAAAACAACAATAACAATAATAATAATAATAAAAATAATAATAATAATAATTTAATGAGACTAATTAAAAATAATTTGTGTTCTGTTATGACAAATTCTCATTTAGATAGTCTCATGATGGTTAGAATACATCGTGATAGGTGAAGCAACCTCGAGCATGACAGCGTGGTTGACAGATTTCATGCAAATTTCCAAAATATAGAATTTCACTTTCAAGAATGAGGATTTGAAAATAAATTAGATGGTTACATTGCATACTCTTTGTTTCTTGCTTTATTCAAAATGTTTTGGTTTTGGAAGCTGATTTCAACATTACAAAGCATAGCCTACATGAAGTCATATTATAGTAACTCGATGCTTATCAAATAAGTAATAATATTTCACCATAATTCATCAAATGTCCGTGGTTTCCAGGGAGCTTCGCCCCCGGGACCCCACCGGGGCCCTAGGCGGCCCCCTGGCCCCCAGTCAAGTGAGACTCGATTCGTTCCACTA
>NW_022744966.1:2429937-2432148 GCF_011630105.1 Anneissia japonica
CACCCCGTCGGGGCCTTTAGCCCCTCCGTCGGGCAGGTCCTGGCGCCACCACTGTTTCAGAATATAATACACCAACTTGATCTGGATTCAGATGGAAGCACAGACGACATGGCAGTGTTTTTCCTTCCTGGTCATTTTAACTTACTTAGAGCACATTAAAGGTATGTTGTTTAATTAATCGACTTTTCATATTTAAAAATAAACACAATTTCACAGATGTGGATCATCTTTTGTACGAATATTACTGAAGTTGAGACAATATAAATAAGACGAAGAAAAATAGCGACGTGAAGCCGTCGTCTAATAATTTAGCAGGTCTTGCAGCAACCAGCAAAGTGTTTGATTTGGTTACTGATCTGACGTCCAACTACAAGATGAGTTAGGCCGTCCGCTTCGCCGAATTCGTCGGTCATTGTCCGGTATGGTATGGAATCGCTCTTCAGCAAATTATCGCCATGGTAGTATCAGCATTTGAAATTGCATTTTTTTCCCCAACAAATCATTATTTTCACATTATTAACATCATCATCATCATCAATATTATTGGCTTTTCCTAACAATAGCTGGAAAAGCCAGTAATTTTTTCTGATTTTTTCCCTTTTTTCTTGCATATCTTTGCCATTGCAGCTATAGTTTGAGTCTCACTGACGTCGCGTTAGTCGCGAAGTTGGTTTTCATTGTTGTTTTTTACTTCATAATTTTCTTTAGTAGTAGGCCTATTACTATTTTTGTTTTTCGTGTGTTTTTTACTTTATACTTTTTAATTATTTTATTCTGGCAATGAGGAAAAGCCCTACGTTCTGTTGTACAAACAGATATAGTAGGTTTAGTTTGGAGGGTTTTTTCTTGTATAGTTTTTCCTATCTTTTTGCACAGGGTTTTTCTGCCCGTCACTTTCCATGCTTGAATCTTTTCCAAACGTTGTCCAATCATAAACCATATACCAAAAATGTATATGTGAGGACCAATTAAAGAGATTTAAATGCAAACTATTATAGCAATTATTATTATTATTTATTTATTTTTTAAATTTTTTTTAAAACTCTTAGTATTTGTTTATTTCCACAGAACGAGCGTAATCAAATTCGTATTACTAACGTATGGCTACGACAGGTGAGTACACATTTTCGTCCCTTCACTCATTAAAATGGCAATGAAGATGATAGGCCTATAGGATGACGAAATTGACGATGATGATCTTGATGATCAGAAGAATGATGAAATGTCCATGCAACCATTTAACAAACATATTTCAATCTCAATAGTACCGGGTTCACATTCATTTACGCTGGAACCCAGATGACTATGGCGGCATCAATTCAATAACTTTGCCATCTTTAAACTCTTGGAAACCTGATATCATTCTATACAATAAGTAAGTTATTGGCATATAAAGCTTTTTATCTTAGACGATCGGGGATGCATCGTTTTCAGATCGTCTTGTGTTTTGGAGATGGGATCTAGCCAATTTGCCGAAACCCAGTTTGCCGAGTCCACTTTGCCGTATAGCCCAATTGTGCTTTTAGTTAGACCACAATAAACTGGCAATAAAAATAACGCTATTTGAATAGGCAAATCATTCATTTTGGTTCGACGACCTCGTCGTGGCGCCAGACTACGGGGATGGGGTTGAAATGCCCTCCCTAATCTCGCTGGCACAACCACTGACACGTGCATATGGACTTGAACATTAATAACAGGCTTGGCAAATCTGGAGATATGATACTAATTTTAACTGATAGCCATGCATTCAAGTGTGCTTTTCCACATCATTGTGTTCTTTTTAATTTATATATAAATACGGTTCCTACCTCTAAATTTTGTTCCAGGAAAAGTCCTTGTTCGTACGACTCGGACAGTGACGGCAAAATTTGGCAAACTGGGTTTCAGCAAACTGGATTGTCATAATTTTGGATCGGCGAGCTGAATTCGGCAACAAAGTGGCCATAGACTCGGCAAACTGTATTGTGTTGTATGAAATGTCCAACAAGGGACGAACCGTTCAACATCCTCTTTCATTGCTACAGTTTAGATGTTAGGCCTAATTAGCTTCATAGGTGTAGGCCTACCTTATAGTATAACAGGAAATATTATTTATTTCAAAAATTAAAACGAACGTGGAAATCACATACAATGGCAATGTCACGTGGTTTGTTCCAGCTGTTTTCAAGAGTTCGTGTAAGATTGATATCTACTTCCATTTTGATGGAC
>NW_022744966.1:2432570-2442881 GCF_011630105.1 Anneissia japonica
CCTTAACAAGCTGATATCTTAATTTACAATCGTCTAAGCTAATAATCGTATTAAGCATAGGTTTTGGCCAGCGGTTCATTTACATATAATATTATTATCTATATACTTTGCTTTAAGGATATCTTGTGTAATTTTAATTGGTTGCCAACCGAGGTCGCAGTAAAGTGCTTCTTTTGCAGTGCCTTGTAAAGGCATGAAGCGCTATATAAGAACGACATATTATTATTATTATTATTACTTCGACTCGCTTTTAGTATGGTCCGCGCCATTTGTAATTGAAGAGACTCTACTTTCTCTAAATCTTTAGTATTTGTAATAACACATACAGCACACGCATAATTGATTGTGGGAAGGCCTATACATTTCCAAAGAACATCACCATAATACACGCGGTTAAAATCATCAAGCCTGTCTATAATGGATATAATATATGCGTCTACTTCCATTTTGATGGACAGCGCTATGCGGTTCGGATCCTGGACCTATAACAAGAATCTTCTGAATCTCGTCTACCGGTCACCGACCGGGGACATCGCTAATTTCATAGATAGTGGCGAATGGGAACTAGACGGAATGCCGGTAAAACGCATCGAGAACAAGTACGCTTGCTGTGAGGATGCGTTTTCTGTGTTGGTGCAGGTTGGAGTACACAATCACCATCTCTCGTCGACCATTCTTTTACTTATCCAACTTGATAGTCCCATGTTTTCTTGTCACTGCGTTGACAATTTTGGCATTTTATCTACCTGCACACGCTTACGAGAAAATGACGCTCTGTATTACAATTCTTCTTTCGCTGACTGTGTTCCTATTACTCGTTGCAGAAACCATGCCCCCTACATCAGAAGTCATACCAATCTTATGTAAGCTATTCTACTATTATTCAAAGATACAGTAAGCAATAATCAATTGTTTATTAATGTTTGATCTTTATTTTCTTCCAACAGGCCAATACTTCTTAGCAACCAAATGATCATAGTCTTTCTCTCAACAGTAGTGTCAGTAGTAGTTCTGCAGATCCACCATCGAGGAGGCCACAATCTAAAGGCACCAGGATGGCTTCGCAGAATAGCATTTGATTACTTAGAACTTATATTTTGTCTGACCACACCCTGCAAGAAGACCACTAGATCAACTAAATACAGTTGTAAATGATCTGTGCACAGATGGTGGGCCGAACAGAGGCCCGGCATGGTAGAACTCGCCGAACGTAAGAACTACAATAACCACATCTCCAGGAAATGTAAGCTACATGGCTTACTAGACATAATTGGTAAATTTCTGCAGACTTATATATCAAGAGATATGAGCAAATGGATGTTGATAGAGAAAGAGAGTCTGAGTGGATACGTATTGGTTACGTCATTGACAGGATCTCTTTGTGGTTCTTTAGTGTTCTGACCGTTATAACAACAATTGCTATCTTCGTAAAGCCGACTATACTTTCGTAAGTTTTGTCTCTTTGGGGGCGGCATAACATTTTCGATGCGTGGATGTCTGTTTAAAATGATTATATAATATACTGCTATACTGCTCGTTTGATGAAAAATACAAAGAAAATCAACTATTGGTTGTATTTGTTTTATTCAAATAAAACTAAGTAATCAGAAGTAATCACGATCTGACATGCAAAAAATACTTTTAAAATATTTTAAATTGAATGTCTTGATGCGATATTTAAATTAGATTCCTACTT
This sequence comes from Anneissia japonica, assembly GCF_011630105.1. Classification (NCBI taxonomy): domain Eukaryota; kingdom Metazoa; phylum Echinodermata; class Crinoidea; order Comatulida; family Comatulidae; genus Anneissia; species Anneissia japonica. Next base: position 2,434,267 of record NW_022744966.1, read on the forward strand.
ATTTTGGCAGAGCAGGGATTCCTAGCAATACTAAATGGCAACGTGACATTTAACAATAATTAATAAAAATAGAACACATTTCTATAGCGCCAACTAAAGCAAAAACGGGCTTGTCACACCGGCGCTAGGTTGAGCTATTTGAAGGGGAAGGATTTAAGATTGGATTTGAACAATTCAGGATCAGAGATGATACGTAATACATCTATCTTTCAACATTTTGAATAAAAAACGATGTAGTTGCGACACCCTATGAACTGTCAATTGTTTAGTGTCAAGAAATTATGAGCAAACCTCATGTCATTCGGCTTGAATCAGTAGGATGGGAAAAATAAGGCTTAAAGTTTATGCATTGTCAATATTCCACTAGGATGATAACATTATAGATAGAAGGCAATTCGTCAAAAAAAAAATACATCAAATCTATTTCATTACTGATAATGTTCAAAATGATTATCAGAAAGGTGTTCTTCATACTGCTGTGTAGATGGAAAATAACTGAATCATGAAAAATTGGTCCCAACAATTTTGTGAACCTTTTGACTTGGTCGGCCCCCAATTATTTTTCGTGGAAGGGGTTCACAGACCCCAGGTTAGGAACCACTGGTTTAGACAATGAAAAGATTATTTTTTTCAAAAAATACACATGCTCGTAATAAATCTAATTGGCTAATTTACTTTATCCTTGTTCGTCTGCTTCGCTGCGATTACGCTGATGTTAGTTTGGAACACATTTGAACCATCGACCTATTGAACAATTGACTATTTAGTAATTCATTATTAAAAATGAAACTCTAACTATAAATTTAACACCACACTTATTAAACAATTTCTTTTCTTGAACCGTTAATCGGAACATTATTACTGTTTTAACAATATCGCGTAAGTGCTCTTCAGAGATTCCAAGTCAGACAAATTCGCAGGCACGAGATTATTGAAAACCAAGTTCTTTGCCACCCTAGGGTAGTATTTTCGCAACTAAAAATCTATTCAGAATCTGCATTTTTCCCTTAAGAATACATAATATATTTCAGGTCCCCAACACGAACTTTTCGCACTGACATGAGTTGACCGAGTGGCAGTGTGTAGGTGTTCTTTGATCGTACTCGAAACGCTTTATAAAACGACATATTCACAGTATTTGTGCGCATCTAGTTTTATCTAATCAAAAATAATAGTGAGTAATTTCACTGATGCTCACCATACGGTATTAAATGAGAAACCATATCAAAAAAGGGTTGGGCCACGTTAATTTGGATGACAAACCTTGAATGTGCGAGCCTCACGCTGAATGAGAGACTTCGTCGGTCTCGTTCTTTTACAGCAGTCTAGTAACATGAACTTGAATATGACAAGAATATTTTCATTAACAATTTAAAAAATACATTCTTTTATACTCACACTACGTGAACATGTTATTAAAATTATCAAGCAATAATATGTTTAGATAAGAACACTTGTAGACATCGAAGGAAGCAAGTCCTGGACAAAATACAGACTAGGATAACAAAATACAAAAAAGTTAAGCACATCAAAATGTAATATTATTATTAATAATAATAGTAATTAATATATTGTATTACAGGTACTGTTATTCATTAGGGAAAAAATATAAAAATATACTAAGGTGATAAATTACTTTAAAAATAAATATATGATTAATTTACATTTCTTATCCAAGATAAAACGCCAGAATGTTCTTAATTGGCAGCCCGCAAGCCAAATTTGGCAATTCATTTTGGCTCACGAGAAAAATAAATTATAACAAAATGATTTAAAGAAACTAAAAGTAACAATCAATCAATGAATATTTTTTTTCAATAAATTGCATCTACCTTACTACTGAGATCTAGAATTAAATCTGTTGCTAACCAATCGACAAATGCTCAAGAATACTTGGTAGCCTTGTTCAGCTAATTATGACATAGACTTATCATAGACTTATTATGAGTAGACCCGAGATCTTACAGGCGAAATTTTTTAGGCTTTAAGGGACATAGCACATGGTTTTGTCAGACAAACCAGGACATAGACAGGATGCAGAGAAGCACTCCCCAAATTTCAAAGGTCCAATTTTAAAATCTTTATTTCAGTAAAATCGTTTTTAAATCGTGAAATGCTATGCATCATTGCATTTCATTTGTCAGCTCTTCTAACAGTTGATTTTTAATACTATAACTGTAGTACTAAATTTGTTGGAAGTTGATTCATCATGAAGAAAAACCTATGATATAATGACAATGTAGGCCTACAATGTAACGGAGATAAAACGTTACTATTTCAGCTTAGCAAATGTCTAAGTCGAAAAATATGTCCCTAAGCAAATATCTTAAGCTGATTTATCAAACCATCTTATCAAAATCTTAGCTTAAAAATCATCTTAGATGGCACATGCATACAATGATTTTTTAAATTTTAAGTAATTTTTAAGCTAAGCAATATTGATAAATCTTAAAACTTAAGCAAAAAAAAAATGGACTTGACAAATTCAAGCTGATTTCTAGTTTAATAAATTAGGCCCCAGGGATATAAAGTAATAACAGCAGCCATTGTATTACATACAACATTCAATTAAAAAATTTATATGTATACTGTAGTATATATTAAAATTATATATAGTAAAGAAAAACCATAGCTAAGGTAATATAGTATAGGTTTAAACATTATTGATTCAATACAATAGTGTACTGACAACATAAGTTTTACAGAAATACAGTATTGAAACAATTAAAAGTGCAACTACTATATATAATTTGGAAGTTTGGACAAAGTTATAACTACTTCACTCAAATAAAGGGAAAAAACAACTCTATGAAATACATGTCTCATCAGATATTATTTACCATCTTCTCCATTCTGTGGTCAGATGACTAATATATAAATGGCCTATCCATTAGTTGGATAGATTTTAATAAATTCTAGAACTTGGAGCCCACATATCGGGGTTGTTTCCAAATGTTGACTTCAAATCATCTGTTGCCTCTGCAAGCTGCTTCTTTAATTCCTATTGCAAAACAAAAAAAAATTTTGCTCTGTCATTAAACTGTTTGATATTATCACACTTGTTTTACTTATACAGTATTCATATTTCCTCACATTGTACTATTAAAAGGCTGATTATTATTATTATTACAATTTTCATCAACTCTATCACATTTAATATTATTAACTTTTCCATGACAGCATTGTCTACAGTATCTTCTACACGTTAATAAGTGTCATACAGTACTTTGTCGGGGAGAGCACCATGGGACAGTAGGAAATTAATATTTGGGGTGCATGTTTCTGCTTTAAAACCTACCAATGCCATTCTTCTTGTGTATTTATTAGGAATTTTTCTATATCTCATCCTTCAGAAGGAGCGCAAGTCATTGGAGGTTTTAAATAAAAAATCTGTGCACAAAAATAACTTGGCTCAGGATTTGGAATTAGGTAGAGTACTGTCTCCTGGAGTAGAAGCATGTAGGGAATTATCTCCCAGTAGGAAATAGTCTTCCAGTTTAATAACAAATTCACATGCCATAGTATGTATGTCTGTCATAATAAAGGGAATTACCATTGGAATTTTCCCATAAATTTCCATTTTTTTTTTATGATTACACATTTGTGAATGATATACACATTTGCCTTGCACTGGATGAATCAGTACACAGAGATAGTGACCAAGACAAGGGCTGCAAAATAAACTAAAGAGCTGTTTGGTGCAGTGCTAATGGCTTGATTTCCTGAACTCAAGGTTGGGGATTCAAACCTTTGATGTGCATTTTGCCTGTGTCTTTGAGCAAGACACGTTATCTTCATTGCTTCTCTCCATCCAGGAGTACAAATGGGTATCTAGTTGGGTTGATTGCTACTGTGCTGACACAGCAGCAACACTTAAGCACGTGGACCCAATGGCCAGAGATAAAAGAGAATTTTTTATCCAAAAGGAAAGGTGCTACATAAATGCTCACTGACGAACAAATAAATGACATTACCTGTGAAAGCTGAGCAATCTTGCAATTCTGCTCCAACTGCTCAGGTTTGCTGCATCCCACGATCACTGATGCCACATTCTGTTGCTTTAGGAGCCAAGACAAAGAAGCAGTTGCCATGGGAACACCCTCTTTACCACATGCCTCACGAATAGATTGAATGGCCTGAAGGAAAAGAGAATCAAGATTTTGATGTCAAATGAACGCAATTCCTTTGGTTTCCAAAAGTTTGTGTAATCAACTGACAAGTGAGATTGCTATATATAACATTTGCGAAATCTATAAACTACCTTCAAAAAGTCAAATAAAACACAGAATTGTTTATTGTTAGAAAAGTATTTTTTTTAAATGCTCCAAAAACTAATAATTTAAATTAATTCAATTAAATAAATACATACATGTAAGCAAGAAGTAAATATGCCTAGTCATGCTATCATATTATCATTAAACGCTTTGGGGCTTTTATTAGTGTAAGGCGTTATATAAATCTAAATTATCATTATTATTTTAAATAATGAAGTATGTTATCAAAACAATTCAAACGTTTTGATAAGAAAAACATTGAATTGATTACCAAATTATTTAAGGGGACATTAAGAGAATTCAGGAAATGACGCATGTCAATTGATGATGAAAACGTGTTTTCTTATTCTTATTTTTTATTGCCAGAAACAATACAAAAACACATACAGTCAACTCAAGGAGTAGATAGGAACCAAAAAGTGAACTAAATCATTGAGGGCTAATAACCTACTGAAATATTAAAAATTAAGTAATTAGTATATTATTTCATGAAAATGGCTGTGTATCATTAAATGGAGTTCATCACCTTAAAAGTTTGATCCTCAGCTCCCTCCTGGCCATGGCGTGACATAGACGTGCTGTCTTTGTTGAAATGTCTAGTACGTCGTCTGCCTTCTGGCACGTCCTCTGGCTTGTAGAATTTTCCTGTCAACAATCCTTGCTGCAGGGGAGAGTAAGCTAGCACACTCATGTTGTTCTTGACGCATTCTGGAAGGATCTCAAACTCAACAGGATGCCAGAGTAGATTGTATGGCAACTAAATGTAAAATGAAATTGGTATTCATGGAGTAGTATAGTAAAAATACATACAAGGTGAAATTGATTTATGATGATGATTATGATGATGATATTGATAATGCTGATTATAAAATAATGATAATGATTTTATAATCATTATCATTATTTTATAACCAGCATTATCATTATCATCATCATAATGATAATGCTGATTATAAAATAATGATAATGATTGCAATTCTACTCACCTGGTTAGTGATCCCAGCCCCTTCCGCATTTATAAACTCTTTCATGTTTTCAACTCCAAAATTACACACACCATAGTGCTTTATTTGACCTTTGGCTTGTAGTCTCTTTAACTCCGCTACTGTTTCCTTGGCATCATTTATCATAACCGGCCAATGAACCTAACGGATGAAATGCAAAAAGAAAAAGATGTTGCCACTGTTAATATTCTACTTTCTTTAATTATTTGGTAGGTTTCTGTTGGTGATCATATTTTGTTTTGTACATTAAAAAATAAACCACAGTATTCTCCATATTTCCATAAAGACCACTTAATGGGTAATAATTAGCTCTAAAAATTGACATAAATGAAGGTATTATATATATTTTAGTGGTAATTTACCTGATACAGATCAACATAATCTGTTCTTAGTGCTTCCAAACTCAACCTTAATGACTGCCAGGGATTAAAAAAGAAATATCAAATTGATATTAGAAGAAACAAATGGAGGACATTTACAACTTCCAGTGACTTCCTTCTCCAAACACACATTTCATAACTCAGGTTATGAGTGGGTCAATTTTTTAAGTCAGGTCATGAGTAGGTCAATTTTATAAGTCAGGTCATGAGTGGGTCAATTTTATAAGTCAGGTCATGAGTGGGGCTTCATAGCTCAAATCATGTGTGAGTGAATTTCATAACTCAGGTCATGAAGGGTGAATTTCATAACTCAGGTCATGAGTGGAAAATTTCATAAGACAGATCACTCACACAATTTTAGCATTGTGGGTGAGCTAAATTCATATCTCAGGTCATGATTGCATCAAGTTCATAACTTTCTGCTATAATTACCTCTTCAATATCAGTGGCTTTGTACGGTGTCTTTATCCTGGCTCCAAATTTTGATGCGATGATGACATCGCTACGGCGATTCCCAAGACATTGCCCCAAGACTTCTTCTGATCTGTGCATTCCATAGGCCTATTAAATAAAAAATTTAAAAGGATAGAGTGGGAGGTAAGTAGTACAATTGATAAAGTAAAAGTCTAAATTATGGAGATGAGAACAAATTTACAATAATGAAAAATGTTTAAAGCAATGTTTCATTACCATGCAAATGACAATAAAGAATGAACTTAACCAAAGTGATTAGTTTGCTAAAATCAACTTAGCATCTTTGCCTTTTACCTTTCACCTGCTGTGACCTACCTCAGCTGTGTCAAAGAAGTTCACACCTAATTCAATGGCTTTGTTGACAATTGATTGTGAAACCTAAATGAAGAAAATTACAAAATATTTAAAAACATGCAGAAATCTTGGGAGAAGATGGTTGTTGGGAATTTTAAAGATAAAATGAAATAATTACTTCTATGGGTTGAGCTGGCCATGTTTCATCTGCTTTCCCTCCATTGAACTGCCAACAGCCAAGGCAAATCGGTGACACACTTAGGTCACTGTTCCCTAGCAATGACCTCTGCATATTTTAGCTACCTGTAATAAACAGTAATAACATAATTACAGTAATGTGGAGGAAATATGCTAAAGATAAGCCATAAGAGTCAATTCTGGTGTGGCATTTTCAGCCACTGCTCCAGCACTTAGGTTCAGGGGTCCCAAGAAGCCACAGAAGTATTCTGGAAATTGGGATGGCCTCCAGCACTTCTGCAACTGGACAAGAATCTCCCAGAAAATAACCTACTGTATCTCCAGCAAATTCATAAAATCTACTGTATAATCATTTGTCTCACAGAAGTCAGTGTCGACTAGTATCAAAATTAGATGTATCAAAAACAGATCTCCCAGAAATGACTTCTTTCAATTTGGAACCCCTGTAGGTGGCAAATAATAGACAGGGTCTGGTGGCCTCTCTGACCTCGTTACAAATTCTTAGATGGCTGCTGTGTTTTTCTACTGAATGTATATATTCAAGCCACCGGGCACCGCTTATCACACAATTCTGCACCGAGACAGAAGTTTAATTAACACAGAAGCCTAAGGCAAGACTTTTTTTATTCCTTGTTTCGTGTACTTATTTTTTTAAAGATTATCGGAGGAGGGCAGAATAAAATAAAAATAAAATTTTGTTTTCTTATTTAACAAATAGTAATTGCTAAAAACACCCGGATGAAGGAGAAAATAAAAATAAAATGTTATTGTTGAATTTAAAATGAGATGGTTAATATGCTTAAGATTTATATAATTAGGAAGAAACATACATATATCTTATTTTTGGCGATTTCAAGGCAGCGGAGGGCGTAATAAAAATTTTTTTATTTTCTCTGAAATTTCCATTTTTCGTGTGGGCGGGTGCAGTAATTGGCCAAAAATAAAATTTTAATTTTATTCGAAATCATATCAATATTTCCATTCGGCGGGTTTGCTAAACAAGGTATAAAAGAAGTCTTGCCTAAGGTAAAAAAGTAGGCTCCTCAGCAACAAAAGAAGTGGGTATAGCTTGTTTGGCCTAGACCAATTTTAAATGAATTCCTAATGTAATTCTGACCAGGGAGTCCCTGTATTGATTGCACGGTTTTATTAATAAAAATGGAAATTGACATGTATGTATTATAGCACCTTACACAATTTGAAAAATGCATGGATTGGAGTAGGATAAAATAAAAACTAGGAATTTGTAGACCGGTGTAACTATAGCCACAAGGCGTAGTTACACCATCAGCACATAGGCTAGGCGAAAGCACCATTTAGTTAGGAGCTATAATGGAAGTGGGAAGGTAGGAGTAGTCCTCTCTCTCTCTCTAGGCCGACCTAGCTATAGGCCTAGCTACTGTAGGCTAAGGCAGGCCCAAACCCAGAAATATCCATGGTCTAAAACATATACCTTGACCTAACTTAATACCAACATTCTTTTACAAATTAATGAGTAGGGGCACGTACACGGATACCGTAATGTACTGCAAAATCAGGGAGGAAAATCCAGATCTGTGCACAGAGCAGAATTCCGAATTCCAGGCACTGTTTTGTTTTGTGTACATTGACACGTGGTAGACTTAATTTTACACTGGTCTAGATTGCTAATAATCGAAGTGACTTGTTGATTGGCAACTGAATTTGTAGGTGAATTGCATCAAATTTACAATTAATAGTCTTACACTAAAAAGACAAATAACAATAATAATAAAATCAATTAAATTCAATTTATGCACTAAATACACTTTTGATTAAAATTATCAGGTAATTATGGAAATATATAACACGGAAGCACTGAGTGAAGACACAGTAAAAGAAAACCATTAAAATTGAGGGAAATCGGAATAAAAATGTATGAGCAGTGGCGTAGGCCTGGTGCATGGAGCATGGAGGGGTGGAGGCACACTTCCTTCCAAAAATTACTCGCGCTCCCCAGATTCCCCATCTCC
>NW_022744966.1:2443294-2448601 GCF_011630105.1 Anneissia japonica
GAGTGAACCTTAGAGTAAAGAGTAAATTAGCAGCAATTTATAAATATACTCGAAGAATATATTATTCTTTGATATACTGTAATTAAACTTCTGAATAGAACCAAAGATTATATACAGTACTGTAGAAAGATTTTATACTCTTTTTAATTGTGTGAGGGAACCAGTATATATTGCGCCCTCTATAATCTTAGCGGTAAGTTTTGAACTTTGAACGCCTAGCTAGCCTAGTAGTAGCTAGGCCTAGCTAACTAAATCTGGGATCGGAGAGAGGGGGTAGGCCTAGGTCTAGGGACTTTTATAATCACGTATATTGATAGAAAAATGTAAGTATTGTTTGATAAATTGGATCATATAATAATCAGAACGCTACTCTCTTCCTAGGAGGCTTCTACATAGCTAGGCCTAGAGTACCTAGGTAACCTAGGCCTAGGCCCTAGTAGTAGTAGCCTACTAGGTAAGTAGGCTAGCTAGCCGGCGGCCGGGCCTTAGGCAAGCTAGGCCTAGCCTAGTTTAGTTGGCACGAGCCGGATGATACTAGCCTAGGGCCTAGGACCTAGATTAGAGAGAGAGGGCGCCAAACTAACTAGTACTTATGCCTAGTTTAGGAGGTAGGCCTAGGCCTGCGGTATGGAACGCCGATGTACTAGCCTAGCTAGGGTGCCCTTGTTAGTGGTGGTTTATTTACAATGTTTAGAAACTACAGATAGGCCTAGTAAAGTACCCCCGCTGTAACTTGTAAGAAAGTAAAGTATTTTAATTGTGCGGATGATCCCTCGCTCAAGTCAAGCTCAAATTTGTGTGGAAAATCGTGGCCTAGTAGGTGCGTGGAATCGTAATTGCTGCATATAGACCCCTTTTACTGTTTACATCATTGGCCTACCTGAAACGCTGTCAGCGCCTTACCTGGTAGGCAGAAGAATAGCAAAATATACTGTCTGGATTATCTTTATTTTTGTTGTACCAAAAATCTGAAAGCTACATAGATGAAACTCACATATGACATAGTTACATCCTATATTAGGAATTGACAACAAAAATAGAAATCTAAAAATTTACTAAGTCATTGGGTCCACAACAAGTTTAAGTTGCTACTGTAATCAGCACAGGAGCCGGCAAGGCCACCAGGTACCCATTTATACTGACTAAACTACTGTACTCATCATGTATGGAGAGAAGCAATGCAGATAGTGTCTCAATAACAAGCAAAATGCTAAGTGTTTGCTTGAATGTATTGACAAAATGAATGGTATGAAATGGCAAATTAATGGTAGTTTCAATGGTATCTTTTCAGATCAGAAGTTATGGAATCTCGAACAGTAGAAGAGCTACAAGAACATTTCTTGAATAAATTAGACAATTTGAACAAATGTATGCAGATGTCAAATATCTGTAAGATCATTAAACTTCTCATGTTTTTAATTTTCCTGAAAATTAAACATATTAATTTTTCCATTTAAAATCCAAAATTGCATTACATTAAATGTATATTAACTGTACAAAATTATACTTTGTTATTCAAGACAATTATTTACCTAAATTTTAAATAAAATTAAATCACACATAAAATAAGAGCATGTGGTGCAGAGTTAAGTGAATGACAAGTGGAATACTCCTCAGGTAGTGCGAAGGTGACATCAAATGTTGATGATTGTCTGTGAAGACAGTGAATATTTATTGATGCATGAAAATTACTTTTTAAAATGTAATACTGTATGTGGGGGTTCTTTATTAAATATTCTTGTGTATTTATGGTAGCAAATATTGTGTCATTTTGTGTTATAAATGGGTTGCCATGGAGATTCTAATTTCATTTTGACCTGTAATTATTCATACTTGTATTTTTAAACAAAAAAAACCCTTGAAATATTTAAAAATGTTGTTGTTTAGGTAAAGAGGCTGAAGTTCAGGATGTATTGTTTTCCATCAACCATGAGCTTCTAGTTCTAGAATCAACAGTTGCTCAGATGAAGAAACGTCTCATAAAACAACGAGAAGAAGTTTCACAATCTAAGGTACTGTATTATATTAGTTCATCAATTCATTCAAGCTCTTAATCATCCATCCATTCATTCATTCATTCATGCTCTCAATCATTCATCCATTCATTCATGTTCTCAGTCATTCATCCATCCATCCATTCATTCATTCATGCTCTCAATCATCCATCCATTCATTCATGCTCTCTCTCAATCATCCATCCATCCATTCATTCATGCTATCAATCATCCATCCATCCATTCATTCATTCATTCATGCTCTCAATCATTCATTCATTCATTCATTCATGCTCTCAATCATCCATTCATTCATTCATTCATGCTCTCATTCATCCATTCATTCATTTATTCATTCTCTCAATCATCCATCCATTCATTCATTCATGCTCTCAATCATCCATCCATTCATTCATTCATCCATTCATTCATGCTCTCAGTCATTCATTCATTCATTCATTCATTCATGCTCTTAATCATCCATTAATTAATTATTAATTCATTCATTCATTCATTCACATTTTAATAGCCTATTTACTCAATTTTTATGAATTTTAGGGTATAATCGGCCTATACGCATTTAATTATTTATAACATTTTTATGATGCATGAGATAATACAACGTGATACGTAAAAAGTAGAGACTCATGCGTTATTCGTGAGAGTGGCAGGTATAACATCATCATGGGCACATCACACAAACAGACAGAGCTTTATGGGAGAAACAATGTATCGATGAATAGTGGAAACAATTTTTTTCATAAAGTTACAACTTATGCTTGCAGCTATTGTCAGAGCAGTTGAAATCCCAGAATGCCTTGCTGCAACACATGTCGGAAAACATACCATCGCGGTTACCCGGACTGCAAAAAGTACAGATAGAGAAGAAACAAAGGTATAGTCTACATGTAGTATAGTATCACCTTCCCAACAGCGATAATCCACATACATGTGTGTGTGCTTACAGAGTACAGAACGTGCAAATAGGAATCTTATGCAAATTTACTGAAAGTATGAAATTAGATTTTTTTACTTGTTGTTGATCAATTATTTCATATTAATAATTATAAATATTTTTACATGTTTGGCAGATATGTTGATAGATATTTTATTTTTTTCATGTGTAATGGTGATATTTGCTATAGACATTATTCCGAGGAAGTGGAAATTAAAAACAAATATATTACATTACAAAGCAGTAATAATGAAACCTTAAAATATTCAATTTCTAAACTAAAACTAGAAAAATGTTGAATTAAGTGTAGGTGTACTCTTGTTAATAACAATGAGATAGACAACACAGTACAAATTAGAAACTACTGTAATGTACAGTATTTGAACCACAACATAAGCCTTTATAAGAGTTCCAGGGTGAACATTTTCTCTAATATCAGTTTTGGTTAAATTATTTTTCATTTGCTTGGCAGTCAAATTTCATAGTGGTATAGCTAATTTATAATACTGTGTACTACAGTTGTTGAATGCAAGCTATTTCAGTAATCCATGCTTCAACACTATAAATTGAGAAATAACACCACTTGTAATTCGGGGTTCATTTTGCAATGCATGTTTTTCACTACCAAGGTAAATGAAGTTGCTTAAATCTTACCTGAGGCAATAAGGCTGTAATTAACCATACTACATACAGTAGACACCTTTTATTTATATTCTTTGAGAAATGGCTCATGATTCCAATAAAATTTGTTTATTAATCCCACATTATGCTACTGTAACTTGCAGGGGCAGACGTATAGTGGGGGGTGGATGGCCCAGCCGCGCTCCCCCCCCCCCCTTTTTGGGAAAGTTAAAAAAGAAAAAAAGAAAAGTAAATAATTGATCGCCCAAAACGCCTCGGAGGTTATTTTTGGGTGTCTAGAAAACAAAAAATTTGCGGGGGCATGCCCCTGACCCCTAAGGTAGCGTTGTCTCAATTGGCTCCTGTTTCTGCCTCCCTTTAGGACATCTCTGGATCCACCCCTGATTTGAATAGGTCTCATGATTTCTCCAATGTAGATCTTCAATTCAAATCATTGTTTGATTTAATTTCAGCATTGTATTACAGGCAAAATATGAAGAAAATACAGAACACAAAGATGAAGCCACTAAGTCAACTACCAAAGCTCCAAGGAAAGTAGCTGTTCCTGTTATGGACTACCTTACAGTTGAAGAATATGATAGTGTTCCCAAGTGAGTCTAACCTGTAGATCATAATCAGATAAAGAGGAGAAGGGGAGGGGGAGGGGGTGGTGGTTAACAAATAGATTTTTTGGTTCAAAATGTATTTGTTCAGCTTAGCCTTGAATGATGCTACTGTTTGTGCAGAGAATCAGTTAACAGACTAACAATGCACTGAATACAATAGTTTTTGAATGTGTTGATTAATTTAGAATAATAAACATTTCAGATACATGAAAGGACGTTTACCATATGAAACTGTAAATAATGTTGTTGAGGGGATCAACAAAGCGATACTTGCCAAGTACACATTCCTGAAACAACCAGTGAGCTCACTCAACAACAAAGACACAAAGAAACACAAAAAGTATAAAGCACAGGAAACCAAAGACACAAAGGGTATAGTTATCATTTGATGGTTTTTTATTTTAATTAATTTTACTTTAATACTATTGTTGATGTTGACATTCTTGCTATGTTTCTTCTCTTTGTGTCTAATATTTTTCAGATATTTATAATTTATTCTAGTTCATCAATTACAAATTATTCAATGCCTTTTTCTCAATAGCATTACGACTATAACTATAGATGCAGATCATAGCCCTTGATGGTTTTGTTGCAACTGAATAAAATGCAATTGAATGAATTAGTAAATTGAAATAATTTTTTAAAATTTAAATTTTTTAATTTTATATTTTTAAGGTGTGTTTTTCTGTATTGATGAAGATCTTAAAAACTACAGTAATTGGCGTATGGACAGCAGTACACGCTCAAGTCTGACAATTTTACGTCATTGTGGTAGAATGCGTGAAACACGTGGCAATGGAATCGTTCGGTATTGTTTAGTCTAGTAAATCATTATCGTAAAATAATATTCTTTTAGCACAAACATTTGTAAGGTCTCCATGAAATGATGTTGGGCCAGTGACCATGGCCAGATCACTTCTCACATTTTTAATATATATATATATATAGAATATAATATAACGTAACAGTAAAGAAACTCAAATACGTAAGATGTTGACTTTAGAAACACTAAAATTTATTAGGCGAATATTTCGGCTACTCCTGTAGTCTTTGTCAAGCGTTGACAAAGACTACAGGAGTAGCCGAAATATTCGCCTAATAAATTTTAGTG
>NW_022744966.1:2453232-2456198 GCF_011630105.1 Anneissia japonica
GTAAGCAACATCATTCTCCAGTAGCATTGCATTTTTTTTTTATAATCTGGTTGTGATCAATAATTCTTTATGATCACGCAGTAACATATTTTGAGGGTACTGCCATTATGTGTTGTGAAATTAAGGGGCGTTTATTTTAATATGTATAGACCTACGTATTCCTTTTACACCAACAAAATAAACGCCTCCCTCGAATAGACTTCCCCCCTTAATAACGAGTTTCAACAATAAAGACCCCGGGACGTTTATTCGAATAAATACGGTATGCAGGACTGTTGTATCAGGCTACAGTAAGTGAAGAGGTTGTTCAATTGAAAATGTGTACAGATTACAGCTGGTTTCTGTCATGCACTATTACATAACATCAACCAATTTACCTACAGTAATCTCCAGAGATTCCCGGCTATGCAATAACAAACCGTAGTGAATGCTGAAAGAGAATCGTGACCATTACTAAAACCAAAACCAAAGAGGGACGTCATTCAGCAACTACAAAATCAATCTCTTTCGGTGCTGTTTACGATTAAAGGCAAAATGGAAGGTTAGATAATCTTATAGTATAAGCCTAATTAATAATGTGATGGATGTAGGCATAAGACTATGATTTTGTAATGTTAGTTCAACCAAACTAAAGCGATGTGATTCGATTTTGATGCATTATATACGCTTGTAGACCTGGATGACAATAACATGAGGCTATGGGTTAACCAATGGTTTATAGTTATTTGAACAAAAAAAATCCATCAGAAATATACGGACGGAAGAGGTTGCTCAAGTACCGTATGTTAAAATACACCAAAAAGAAATCTCGTAAGGAACACTCTATGTGATTATTTTTATTTAATTCACCTAATATATGTTTAGACTGTTTAAGTGGTCAACAAACTTATTGCAATTCCACAATTCGTAATGAAAAAAATGAAAAAAAAAATTAGTGAAATTTAACTCATAATAATATGAATAGGCCTGCATTTATTTTATAACAATATAATACTCTTAATTTAATCTTAGTAAGGCCCTCCATTATTCTTTTAGTTTGGGTGGATTTTATTAAATGTTGATAACGTAGGTGGTTGCTGTAAATGAAAAATGACCCAACAAGTCCTGCGGCCATTGAGAATTTATAGTTGTACATTTATGTCTTACAGAAAAGGCACTGAATTTAGAAAGAGCCAAGTTAGCTGAGCAAGTTGAGCGATATGATGACATGAAAGATGCGATGAAATCTATTGTTGATGCTGGAGAACCACTTACGTCTGAGGAACGCAATCTACTGTCGGTGGCTTACAAAAATGTGTGTGGGGCTAAGCGTTCGGCATGGAATATTGCGAATTCTATTGAGCAGAAGAGTACCTCATCAGAAATTCAGAAAAAAGCTGTAGCAGAATTCAAATCCAAAATTAAAAATGAACTGAATAATATCTGTGATGAAGTTATTGGCCTTATTGACAAATGCCTAGGCCATTGTGATTCCGGTTCTGATACGAGCAAGGAACAAGAAACATTTTTCTACAAGATGAAGGGCGACTATTACCGTTATCGCGTAGAAGTGGCTACGGAAACTGACATAAAAGAAATGTTAATTTCCAATGCTAAAGACGCGTACAATAGCGCAACTGAGGCTTCAAATAGTTTACCGCCTACCAATCCCATAAGGCTTGGTCTTGCGTTAAACTTTTCGGTCTATCATTACGAGATTGAGGATAAACCAGAAACAGCTTGTGAAGTCGCAAGAAAAGCATTTGATGAAGCAATAACCGAGCTGGACAGCTTGAAAGAAGATAGTTATAAAGATTCAACTTTAATCATGCAACTACTTCGAGACAACATTACACTGTGGACTTCGGAGCAAGAACCTGAAGACTGAATAATAATTTAAAGACTTTATTCACGTAATGATATTCTATTATTGTCATGTCAAATATATACAGGAGGCGGCTCTACATATGTGCTCAATATAGTAATGCTAGAAATTGCATTGTTTATTTTGTATTGTATTTCTGAATGATACACTAGTATGTCCAATCGATCTACCATTTTGGTTTTACACAAAACTAATTAATAATTAATATAAAAATATGAAGAATTAATTGTAATGTTTATGCCACTGTTATTCCACTGCAATTGTATTGTTTATGCGTGCCAATGTGTGTGTGTGTGTGTGTGTGGTGTATATGTGTATATGTATATATGTATATTTATATATATATGTATATATGTATATCATATAAATCCACATGGTTTGTAATTATGCATTTTCAAAAATTATCAATGTAGGTTATTAATTCGTAAATCAAACATTCATACAGCTTAGAATATTCATTAGGCTTGTCTTTTGGATTTTTATGGAAACCAAGGTACGTTTCCTTGTTTTCGATCCTAAAGACATTTTACCATAACATTCATGATGTAAATGTGGATAAACGGTTTCTGTAATATTGTTTTTTCCAATTAACCCGTTTGCATTCCGTCTCCGTTTGAAGCTAATAATGACACTGAATAAGTTGCATATATGTGTAAACTGAATCCGAAAGAATGGTTTTGTAGGTGCAGTGACGCAATAATTGTGAATGTGTAAATAAAGTCTGACTGTCTGAAGGTTGAATGTGTTTAATTCATTTTCAATTCAATTCAAAATGTAGGCCTATTAACCTTCCTTGGGAGAGCACACAAAAATACATTAAAATGGTTTTTAAAATTCATAAAGCTATCACTCTCATTTGAAAGTAATAAACATTTTCACAATTAACATATTTGAAAGATTTACACAATTGGAATCGAATCTTATTGTTAAACAAAATACTGCAGAACAAATTGATAATTTATTTTATCAGATGTGAATAGAAGCATCTTGATTTAGAATTACTAACGAAAATCTGATATAGTAGGCAGTGGCGTATCTAGGGGAGGGCGCAGCGGGAGCATCCCCCTCCCCATTACTCGCGCTTTCTTTCCTCCCCCCCCCC
>NW_022744966.1:2456284-2468537 GCF_011630105.1 Anneissia japonica
TAAATGAGTAGTTGCATGCGTATTCTTTTTTTCCATGAATCGATAAATCCCAAAAATTTTAATTCGTAGAAAGCGGGAATGAGCTTACCCGACATTTGAAGTGTGTTTTAATGACTTTTATGTTCTTCAAAATTCTAATTTTCTGATTATAACATAAAAAAAAAAAAAAAAAATCAGCTCACGGGTCCTGAAAAGGTAGGTCTAGAATTTTTTTCCGGTCACACAAAAATCTCAAGACCTGTCTCTTATACCGGGGCGGGCCCCCGGCCCCCCGGTTCCGCTGGCCATGTGTAACTGTCATTTGCTGTATTTTGTATGATATACAATTGAGGCTTCTGGTGGATGTGATGACTTCCAATCGTTGGATTATAAATCTTCTCACAACCTCTACATAAACTGCAATTCCTAACCCTCAGGATGATACTTCATTTTTGATTGAAGGTGTTGTGTGCACGTCTGTCGTGTAAAGGAATTACCCAAAAAGTTCCCTCTTTAATATACACCCTTGTGCCTCAAAATATAGAAAAGGAATGCAAAATGTAGGCCTACAATGTACATAAACATGCATTAATTTTTTGGAAGGAAAAGGACACGTTCAAACTCTCGAAAATTTTTCCCCTTGAACAAATAATTTTTCGTTATTCACATAATGTTGCCTGATCCTGACATGGTCAAATCATAGAGGTAGGCCTATGGCTGATGCCCGCCGGACAGTGATACCTGGCACGAGTTAATATGATTTAATCTAATCTTCAGACAGAATGAAATTGAATTCTCACACTTTATTTTATTTCATTCAACTTCCACTAGCAAATATAAATATAAATACAATTTTTATACCCCCATGTTCAAATATCTGATCATCCAGTGAAATTTCGAGATCTCTTAATTTAGTAAACTAAAACGTGACAATTGTGCATACAATGTGAAATGTAGTTTTGCTAGACGGAGAAGTTAATCATAGAGAACAAAGGAGCCTTAAATGTTTTGAAACTTGTAGGCCAAATACCCAATCTGACGTTTGGATGTATCTTCTTCTAACGTGTTCCGTCTTTCGGCATTACGCTTTTCACAATAATTTGTTTCCATTTGTTTCTGTTCAAGGCAGGTGCCGTACCATGTTTGAATAGGCTATCATGTAGGCCTAAAATGGGATTGGATTTAATTTATTCTGTGTAAACACGAAGGTGAACCAAGCAGGGTGGATTTAGAGGGCCCGCCCCTCCTCCTCTTTTGGAAAGTAAAAAAAAAACAAAAAGAAAGAAAGAAGAAAGAAAGAAAAACAAAAAATGATCTCACAAAACGCCTCTGAGTTTATTAAACCCATGGGTGGTGTTCTCGATCGGCCCCACTTTCGGTCCCCCTTTCGGACATCTCTGGATCCGCTCCATGCCAGTCCGAAGAAGACATACTTCCCTTCTGGCAGTGATTTAAACCATCAAGTTACGCTTCCAAGTAAATAGTTCCGATAATGCTTGCCTTTTTTAATGTCACTTTAAAAAAAATGCAATGATAATAATAATAATTTTGAAATAAAGATACCAAGATATAGGCCCTATATGATTTTCGTTAAAAAAAATGTTGCATGACAAGGTTCATCGTTTTTAACTAACTACTATAGAACTCTGTTATTATGTATATATATTTACTCACTGCACAATTGAACGCAAGTCGGGAATCACAATTTTATCTTGAATATATCAAGTTTACTTTTACTGTAATTTTTACAAGTGACAGCGAAAATGTCCAAGACAACTGTGTAACATTGAATCCGTTTCCATTATAAACTCAACTCTTGAAATGACCATCGCGACAAGAATTGAATATCATGAAACATGGTCACTCCTGGTGTACACTATAGAATTAGGGATAGGCCTATTGATTCAATATTTCATTCTTTTTATTAAAAATCGCGAAGATAACAACTGTACGGAGCCCCTAAATTGACATGGTTAGAAAAAATATTTAATTATTTCGAGGGAACGAAATAATACTTCGTTCCAAAGAAATATTATTTCGAGGGAACGAAATCATTTCGAGGGAACGAAATATTATTTCGTTCCCTCGAAATAATTAAATATTTTTTCTAACCATGTCCCTTTAGGGTCTCCGTACAACTGTGTACTGCGTGCCAAGTAAAAGTTACAAGATGCTCTTACCACCTGAGGGCGTTTTTAAAGGCCACCACCAAAAAGCACATTTTTTGACAAGTTGTTCTGTCAAGGAATGTTCGCGCTCAGTTTGATTTAGAAGTCGTAATATTATCATAAAAATGACAGAAGAAACGCTTTGTGCTAGGTGCATAACACGATCTGCAGTTGTCGACTGTTTAAACTGTGTTGGAGGGCAGGGAAAAGGTTTGATAATGCTATTTATTTTTCTTATTGTTTTGATCCTTATGTTTTCGTAGGATCGGACTATGTCCACCTGTGATCTTGTGATCCAGTGAGTGCCCTGTCTGTTAGCTGTCTTGTTTGCGACTCATTTTCCTAGTGTACTGCCTAGGCCGCTAATGACTGTTTATCTCTCTAGAATAGAAGTTGTTATAAATGAATTTAGTTTATTTGTTATGATACGTAAACATGTTTAGTTGCCGTGATGTATTGTCTGTATTTCATTACATTAGTGCGCAGTAAAACGGTCACTGTCAGCAGGGCCTACTATTTACAAAATGCCAATTGGTGCACATGTCATATTACAATTACATACAGTAGAGCATTGGCGTGCAATATTTCTTCCTTCAGATACCGTATTCGAATAAGCGCCTCCTCCAGAGCCTCATTTGGAATAGATGCCATCCCACCCCTGCCCCATGTCTGTAACCAAAACAAAGGCGAGTCTTTTTATCCCTTGTTTTGCAAACTTACAGGTGCACTAATTGACCAGAAATGAAATTTAATTTTCATTTGAAGTCATTATTGGTGGACGGGCGGGTTTGCTAAACCAGGTATAAATAATAAAAAGTCGCCGAATGAGAGCAAATTAATTCTCAACACATTTGTTGAATGTTCTATTCCAGTAGAATTACATTTACTGTCAGTTAATTATGTGTTGTACAGTAGTTCCACACTTGCAGTGAAATTAAAGGGCGTTATTTGAGTATATATATGTATCCATTTTACACCAAAAAAATAAATGCCTCCCTTGAATATATACCCCCTCAAAACCCTTTTCAACAATAAACGCCCTGGTGTTCATTCAAATAAATACAGTATTTTTTAATCTTCAAATGTTAAACTAGTTAATTCAGGTTAAAGAATGAATATTAAATAGATGTAGCAACAATTTACTGTAATTAGAAGATAATATTACTTTTTTTTTAATTTTTAATTTAGATTTTTATTACTTATTTAATATTATTTAATTTTATTGAATATTACTTTTATTTTTTTTAATTTTTATTACTTATTTAATATTATTTATTTTTCTTTAATATTATTTTTATTTTTTGATTTTTGACTTTTAGATGCCTTCTTGCCACTTTGTGAGGAATGTAACCAACTAATACATCAAGGATTTCTACAGAACCACTGTGTCAGGTCAATAGCTATCAAGGTGAATCGTTATTTTGATGGATAACATTACCAATATTCACAAACAACCCTGAAAATTGAGGCAGTTAGCTGGGCAGATGGGTGCATGTAATTTCCAAACTTTTGGATAAATAAAGTGATGTCTATGTCTACAGTATGTCTATGATAGGTTGTATAACTTGAACATGATGGGAATTTTTTACATTGTATCCATGCCTTGTTTTTAGATTAAATAACATTTTTTTATTTCACAGCAATCAATATGCCAATTAACAGATCAACTACAGCATTTCAAGTTGTAAGTATTAAAAACCAATTCATAATTGACAAATCTATTTTAAAAAGTACAGTATATATTTTAAGTATTACAGACTAGGTAGAATAAACATTGTTCCATTGCTGGTCGTACTACAACTTACAGTTGTCATTAATGAGGAAAAAAACCATAAAGAATTAATACAAAAATCCATAAATTTATTACACAGCTAATTTTAATGGTCTATGATAAGAACAATGTTGTATACATCATTGATTGGCATAAACAAAATTTGTCGCATTCGAATTTTCAATTGTAAGCTAATAATTAACATACTATATTTATTTGAATAAATGCCCTGCTTTGAATAAACCCCCCCCCCCTCCAGAGCACTCATTTGGAATAAAAGCACCACAAAATGACTGTAGATCAATTTAAAAAAAGTGCAGATTATTTTTTAACCTCATTGAAGCCTCATTCATACCATATGGATGCTTGTTCATTGTCTACTAATTCAAAAGAGTAAATTGTTTTATTCAGGGAAAAAGATTACTTGGAAGCCAGTCTTTTAGAGATGAAGTTTATCAAGACTGATCTTCAAGAACAGTAAGAATGATTCTATCCTTATTTTCCTCCCAAACTGGAGTGTAGCTACCACTGGAGAGATTCTTTGCATATCAATTCTTCAATGTATCATAAATTTTGAGTTATGAAAGTCATTGCAATAATGTACTGTAATTGTTGATTTTTGATGTCTGCATAAAGTTTAGAAGCAATGCATGTGCTTTTGTATTTTTCACTAGTCCATCCAATAAAGTTGTTGGGTAGAGTGCAAAAATGACAACCTACAGCTTTTGGACATTATATTTTGCCATGGATTCCTTTATATGATACATATTTTCCTATAGTGTAGTTAAATTTAATGTAAGTTTAGTATAAGTCCTATAGGTTCTTTATTAGTCAATCTGTCTATTCTAAAATCTAAAAACATATGAACTGACAAAGAAATAGAGTTGTGTTCTCTCTCGTGGTTTACACTATTTCTGTTTCCAAGAATTTATTCTGTTTGTGCATTGTTTTTAACTGTACAAACTTTTTATCTAGAGCACAGTGAAGTTTATATATACTATTTTTTTTTTATTATAAACATTCTGTAAATGGAATTTTTGTCCTCAGAGAAGAGGCCAAAATTCTGCAGATCCACAAAGCTGTAACAGAAGTCCACCAATCCCTTAAAACATTTGAAGAGGATCTAGCCAAGCAGGTGAAAGAGGCTGCTAAAGAGAAAGTAATAAAGTATGAGGAATGCGAGAAGGTTATCCAAGAGTCAATCAAAGAACATGATCAGGTTGGTGAAACAGGCTTTAATATCATTGTAGATTTAAATACCACTTACAATCTTTATAAGCATTTGACCCAATTTTTAATTAGAAATATTAATTCTTACACTGGATGGCACACCATCACAGTATTTCATACATTGGATTCTACACATTCACAGTACGTCTTACACTGGATGGCACACCATCACAGTACATCTTACACTGGATGACACATCATCACAGTATTTCTTACACTTGGCACACCATCACAGAACTTCTAACACTGGATGGTAAACCCATCACAAAACATCTTACACTGGATGGCACACCATCACAGTACATCTTACACTGGATGGCACACCATCACAGTACATCTTACACTGGATGGCACACCATCACAGAACTTCTTACACTTGGCACACCATCACAGAACTTCTAACACTGGATGGTAAACCCATCACAATACGTTTTATACTGGATGGCACACCATCACAGTACATCTTACACTGGATGGCACACCATCACAGTACATCTTACACTGGATGGTAAACCCATCACAATATGTCTTACACTGGATGGCACACCATCACAGTACATCTTACACTGGATGGTAAACCCATCACAATATGTCTTACACTGGATGGCACACCATCACAGTACATCTTACACTGGATGACACATCATCACAGTATTTCTTACACTTGGCACACCATCACAGAACTTCTAACACTGGATGGCACATCATCACAGTTCATTCATTCATTCATGGATTTTTCATTCATTATGGATTTTATTCAATATAATATTCAATATAAAAAATTCAAGCAAAAAAGTTAAAATTAGGATTATATCATAAAAACTACAAAATTACCATAAAAAATAAATGAGTAAGTGAATAAATAAATAACGGGGAAACAGAAGGCAGTATAATGTATTGTAGACGAATCTAAATTGCACATTATTTACATTGCCCTGGTAGGGGTCATTAAAACAGTACATTAAAAAGCGAAATTACACGATTACATGTAAAAACGAGTAAAAAGAAATGTAAACTAAATTGATCACATCAACATTAAATCAAATTTAAACATGGATATATCAAAACAGTAGACAGTACATTAAATCAAATTACAGGACAGAAACTCAGATGATCACATCAACACCAAGTCTTATTCCGATATCCCTCAACCAGTATTCCGATATCCCTCGTCACAGTGCATCTTACACTTGGTATCACACCATTACATAACTTCTTACACTGGATGGCACACCATCACAATAGTTCTTACACTTGGATTGTACACCATCACAGAACTTCTTTTACTGGATGGCACACCATAACAGTAGTTCTTACACTTGAATTAACCCAATCACAACTTCTTACACTGCATTGTACACCATCACAGTAGTACTGTATTATGATCTTGTTTTGTCTTTTTTGTTGGGGACCCCTAAAGAATCAAGACTCAGGGCTTATAGAGCTATTCCCTGCATTCCTTTCTCTTTTTATTCTGTTTACTGAATTTTGTTTTTTCCTTTTTTATTAATTGTTTGTTGATGTATTGGAGTGCAAAAATATTACAAACAAACAGTACTTTAAGATTTTTATGAAGTTATTGATTGCCAAAGACAAATTTATCTCTGATAAGAAAGTACAGTATAATACATACTCCAAGTATTGAAATACACGCCATCGTGTTGGGATTCGTAGTTCTTTGTAGAGAAACTAAAAATATTTTATTTTGTTTATAGATCAAAGGTGAAGTGAATGCAGCTCTGAATAGTGATGGCACTATATCACTTGATATAATTAAAAGGATGCAAGAGAAGGTACATTATTTGCATAACTTTATATAAAGGTTTTAATTATCAAACTTTATTCTACAACTCTGTGGAATTCCATAGTGTTGCACATACTGTAAATCGTGCATTGACATTTAACCCTACCAGGTAACCACTTATGCTCTTGGGTGGAAAGAAAAAGTGGGTAAACTAACAAAATAACTTTTTCTTAAATCAGACATTTAAAATCTTTTTAAAATAATTTTTAGATAAAAAGTAATATTTGTACATAAGTTTCTCGCAAAGCACAAACTTACACCCTAGAATTCTCTGAAAAAATATTTTAAAAAGGATAAAGTACGTATAAAATAAGTACATTTTTTAATCAACTTTATACTAATAATAATAGTGAAGGTAAAAGTTGTATTATTATTACAGATGCGTACATTTGACACTAAGCACTTCCAACAGTTGTATACAAGTACACTACTTCCTCTCACCTGTGTGCTGGGCAAGCCTCTTGATTTTGCTGCCAGTATTAAGCTACTAACAACACCGGTAGAATCCAGTGATGCTGGGCTTTCTGGAGCAGATAAGCATATCCAAGAACAGCCTGGACACAAGTTATCATTGTTTGTTGAAAGTCGAATGGATGGGCAGAGCATTTTCTGGGCAAGCAGAGACTTCAGCATGGAAATGACTGAGGAACTGAATGAATTGGCTAGAAAGATAAGGTACACAAAAGAATTACAGATAATGATTATAAATTAAATAAAAAAAATTTTGTACTAAAGTGATTATGCTATTATTTATGATGATGATATTTATGTGTGTGTTTGATAATTTTATGAAACTCTCTGTATATGGCAAGCTGTATTTTAATACAAAACATTATTGATTATTTTATTGATAGTATTTTAATTGTTTTATATTAACCATGTGTCTGATTTAGAGAACATCTGTTGTTAAATGCTGCCACTAATGTATTTAATGTACAAGAGGGGAGCTGGTGCTGTGCACGTTATGAGGACAACCGATGGTATCGCGCTAGAGTGGAGAAAGTAAAACTAGATAAGGTAACGCTTCAATCATGGGTGGTAAAAATAAAACTTGATGCCACACATTGAGTAAGTACTTGGGAATAGAACATTCTCCAATTTTGGTACATTAAGCTCGCATGGAAAGAATTATTGTAATGCAATTTAATACAGAAAGTTTAAAAAGGAACTAATTCATTTAATACCCAATGGTTACATATTGTTCATGCTAATCCATTATTATTTTATTCATTTTTAAAAACATTTTTAATATTATGTCTTTAAGTCTTTTTATTGATTATATTTTATATACAGTACTAAAGGAAATTTAACAGCAGACAGCTAATAATTTTAACAACACAACAGTTTGTATCTTCATCATAGGCAAAGCCCATATTTAATTACGTATAATGTGGGCTTTAATGACCCCAACAAAACATGTTTCGGCAGTGCTACTACCATCATCAGTTCTTACATTGCACACAGCCAATTATTTGTATAAGGGAAAGAAAAATGCACGCCAAGAAGGTGAGGAATGAGCTGTAACTATTTAACAATTTAACTTTTTTGGTTAAACATAGTTAAGGTTCATTCCACAACTTCTTGGCATGTTGAAATGTACTGTAGTACTATATTATTATTATTTTTATGAATGGTAGAAATTTATGATCAACACCTTCATCACTAATGCATCATCTGTTGTGCTGCTTTACAAGACCTTTGATTACTTTATCTTAGAAAACTGCGGTAGTACGTTGGTTAGATTATGCACACAACAGTGAGGTACCATTTGGCAACATTAAAGAGTTAAAGCAAGAGTTTTGGACCATCCCAATACAGGTTAAGTATTAGAATACAACAAGTCAGTGATCATTTTCCACCTGCATATGTAGGTGAAATTAACATTTTTCTACATGCATTTTTCACTAACAGTTGTATGTGTATTGGTCAAAATTATTGTTGATCTCTTATTATCATCTGTATTATTGTATCACTAATGTAACTGTATATTTTCACCAAATATATAAATAAATGTCTTATTGCACATTATGTACAATAAAGAAAACATTTTTTTTTTGTTTTCATAAAAATTGAATTTTCATAAAATAATAATACTCAAACATTTATAAGGCGCCAATTCCAAATTGAATGATCAAAGGCACAAGTACAGTATTCCTAAATGAAGTGCATCTAATTTGTAGGCTGTAAAGTGCTGTCTGTTTGAGGAGTTGGAGGAGGATCTCCCATATGATGTGCGCTGGCATTTCAGTGGCATCACTAAGGACAAGACACTTGATTCTACTGTCATTAAGGTGATCCACAAGGAAGGTGAAATTCCCACAATGCTAGTGGATGTGAGCTTAAGGGAGGATCCTGGTGTTGATATCAAGGAGCAATTGAACAAAAAAGGTCAGGAATCTGTAGTTTACATATTATTGAGACTGACTTATTTTATTTGATGTTTAAAATATTACATCATAATTTCATTCTTTAGTTTTCAGTTCCAAATGTTTACCTGTGTAGTTGTGATTTATTTGATCAACTATTTTTCGAAAAGCTTGAGTTGGAGCCATATGTTTATTTTGTATAAACCCCACAAAATCACAAAAGACAACCGTCTAAGGTACAAATCAGAACATGATTATTATTTGCAATTCATATGTCAACTATTTAATATTCAGCTATTATTTACAAATCAGGTGTCAAATTGACTTTCAAAAAGAATGAAGATGATGATGTATTGATTTGTATTAAATATTGTTATTATAACTGTTATTGATATTGTAATTATTATAAGGACAATTATTACTTTATTATTAAAATAATTGTTATAACTAATATTGTTCATTCATAACATATTTATATGAAGTTCTGGGTTACCTTAGCATCCATATTTTTTGACATTTTTATTTTCTATTACAGTCATTGAGCTGAAAAACAAGAAAAAGGTAAATTAAATTTTTTAAGATACATCTATTTTAAGTTACCTCACAGCTCACTTGTAATCAGGAATTTTGATTATCATTGATCAGAAAATGTAGTGTACTTCAATAGAAATGTATATCTGCAAGTATTGTTGAATTATAGTCTCTCATATGGTAATCAATGTTCTAAATATGTGATAAATTCATAATTGTGCCCCCAACAACTTCTTTCTAGTCTGCTATGAAAATGAATATACTGTTTATGGAGCTGACAAAGATAATCGTTATTTAAATCATGTGTGCAGGGACACAGCAGAATTCTATCTCTGTCCTTGATCACAAAATATATAATACTGTTGCTTAATTTATTTTCATTCATCAATAGGATCCAATAATTTGCAGAGATTTTCGATTTGCACAACAAACAATAGATGAACGTAGTAAGCAGACTGCACCAGAACCCATTGAAAAAAATACAGATATAAAGCAGGTGATGCTAGAAAACACTGACAAAAAACATCCGCACTCCAAGCAGACAATGCAAGATAACACTGAAGAGCAAACAAAGGGTTCACAAAGAGCCTCTCCACAACCATTCCTTGAAGGAATCCTGAATGAGATTGAAAAACCCAAAGAAAAAGCTAAGAAATCTGATAAGGCAAAGAAACAGAATGAGAAAAAGAAGAAAAGTCTTGAAGATATTCATAAAAATGAAGACAAAAATGGTAAATCTATTGTGAAGAAACCAAAGATATCTGAACAACCCAGAAGTGTTGAGATTGACAAGTGGACCTCACCACCACAACATTCTGTTTGGCCGCAGAAAGAGGAACCTGCTGATGAAATTGTCAACATGAACCCTAATGCACATATTTTTGTTCCAAGAAACTCCCCTCCAGAACATCATGGTATAGAAAGGCCGACAGGACACCCATTTGTAGCACCACACGCACATGACAGACATTTTTTACCAGTGGAGCCACCTACATTTGCTGACGTACTGAAAAGCAAGCAAAGATTAAACCGTATTGTGTACCCTAAAATACCTGAAGGGATTGATAGGAGAATACATGATGATAATCTGTGGCCTCACCCAAGAAGTGGAGGTGATGGCCATTGTGACATGCAGTATTACCATCCACAAGTTCAACCAGTGGTACACGGCATGCACCCTCAGCATCAACCTTACCATCCTAAAACATCAGATGTTTTAGGTCCACTGTTTGGACATGGTGATGGGTCTAATCAACTTCATCCTCCAAAAGATACAAATCGTCAACAGACAGAACCACTGGTGATGGTTGAAACTGATGTCTGCAAGTATGTTAATCCAGAGTGTTTCCCTCATGAGCAGAGTCTCTCAAAATCAACCCTTGAAGCCTTTAATGTTGGAGCATCGCTTTCTGAATCAGGTTTACTTATCGGTCAGCAAGACCAAGGGGCTGTTCTTAAAAATGTTGGAGGACAACTTATGTCAAATGTCACACCACCATTGAACTTCAGCACTTGCCAGTCAAAAGGAAGAAGTGATGGCAGGGATCGACCAGAGCCTCAAATCAGGTAAGTTTCTCTTTACAATCTTCAATTCTTAGTGGAATGTTTGTAGAGAATTAGTCTTTTACTGCAAATACTGGTGTATATTAAACTTTAAATTAAGCATATGGTTTTAAACCTGGAATTTTGGGTCAGCTTATATACAACAGTAATCAATCTTTAGCCCGCCACAGAAACTTTCCAGTCTGTCCCATTACCATTGCCTGGGCTGTACCCGAAACCGAGAAATACATCATCTAAATGTTGGGTTTTTACTGGGCGCAGCCATTTTATTTGTCTGAATATTGGGAAAGACTTCAGAAATACTCTTACGTCAATCTCAAACGATTATATAGAGGGCAGCATAGCTACAAAACAAATCAGGAAATTTATACAGGGCGTACGTCACTACCCTCACTATAAAATATGGTTAAAGAGGGCATCGCTGTGATGCCATACGACTGAAAAAGGTTTAATTTCAATTTCAACACCAACCTGGCAAACATTTTTGAAGAGAATAGAGGTGCAAAGTCATTGTCAAAAATGTTGATCATAAATAACATTTCTAATACTATGATGTTTTTTAAATATATATACAAAAAAATATTTTGTAAAAACTTATATACGTTATTGTTGTGTTTGATATTTAGTATTTTGAAGAAATCTGGAAGGTGTTCACCTGTAGGAACAGACACCGGTGCAAGAATTGGTAAAATTGTTTTTGTTTTTAATAAATATTCCAACATTGATCAAAGCAATAAAAAAATTATTATAAATAATATTGCTTCAGTGGTTAGCTTCAATTTAGTTGGTGTGCTGCTCTCTCCATTTTTCAGATTTTTGTGTTTTTTTTTTTGAATAAATA